>NW_024544801.1:1150000-1303039 GCF_018167655.1 Microtus oregoni | reverse complement strand
GCCACGAGGCATGATGACTCTGGCTAAGGACAAGAACAGAATATGTTAGAAGGGTGCTGGTGATGAAAGCAGCTGTAAGAAACAGAAGAAGACGATATGAACACTTTAGTCAGAGAACAAATACCTTGTTTGAAACTAAGGCTGCCTCTGCACGTTTCCACTAGTGCAATGATTTTGGAATTCAACATGCTACTGTAATATAAATCTCATTCCCCAAGTAAGAAGGGAGAGGCATATTTTAGACTGGGACTCTCTGTCTTGCCTCTTGTTCTGGGCTAATGAGCAGGGGTGGCAGTGGAGGACTTCTCTTTTGAGATCCCAGGAACCTCTTTCAGTTCCTCTCAGTTCATATTACCAATTGTAAAGTGTTAGGCCTCTTTCTTTTCCTACTCTGAAGCTGCCATTTTTGTGCAATTCTAGTGTCTATTTAGAAAATATTCTTCTTGTTGGCTACCTGAAATACCCAGAAAGCCTTTTAGTGTGGATTTAGTCCATCCTCCTTACAAGAAAAAAAAAAAACCCTGTCACTACTATTAGTAGTTTACTCCTGAAACCGGAGTAAACCAGTGGCTCTTCCATCACAACTACCCAGTCAGTTCAGACTGTCCTTAATGGAGGACTTATATAGGTCCTTCTGCATCCTTGCCTTGGTTTCTGGCCATATGCAATATTCTTCGCTATGCTGATTTGAGGTCTCTCTACACACACTGAGTTCCTCATATCCCCGTGTAGAAATGGATCAATAGATTTTCATGGGGACACTCAGGATTGAGGCCAGGGATATGCATCAAGCCTCCTGACTCACCTAGGGTGGTTAATTCCTTCAGAACTCACTCAATGCTGTGCCTTTTAATTTCCTATGCAACATGCTACTCCTTTTGCTTTATGAAAGCAGGTTTACCTTGACAGGTATTTGAGAATCTCAGCTACATGTAAGTCATCTTCACTGGTATCTTCACCTCAGTAAGTTTCCTTACATTTTCTCTTACCATAGGCTTTTCCTACCTCTGTTCCCTGACTTTCTTTAGTGTCTCTTTCCAGAGACTATAGAAGCAAAATGAGTGTGGAGCTCTACTGGTCCGCTCTCCTCAGGACTTCTTAAGACTGAGAACAGTGGAGCCGGAGAGATGATTCAGTGCTTAAGAGTCCATACTGTTTATACAGAAAACCCGAGTTGCATTTTCAGCACCCAAGGAGTATGGATCACGATCACAAGTGACTTGGGCTCCAGCCTACCCAGCACCCTCTTGTGGCTTCTGCCTGCAATTGCACTCATGTGCATATACCACATGAAGATAGGGCTAATTAAAAACGAAATAAAGCAGGGAGGTTGTGGCCTACACCTTTAATCTCAACACTCGGGAGGATGAGGAAGGTGGATCTCTGTGAACTCGAGGCCAGCATGGTCTACACGAAATAAATGTTAAGAAAAAAAATGACTGAGGACAAGGGTGAAACTGGTGACAGTGGATTTTTTTTTTTATGAGGAATCACACAGCAGAGAGTGAACAATGAGTTTTCTGGATTGGGAACATAAAACTCCAACATTGACAAAGACAACAAAAATGGCGGCGGCAGCTTATTTGCCGCCGCGTCCCGGCCTGTTGTCCCCCCCTCCTCCGCCTGCGCGTGTGCTTTGGCTTGTGGAGAGAGGGCTATCTTCTTGGCTGGCAAAAATGGAAAAAGTCACTCATAACAAGGACATAGCTTGTGGGGTTGAAGAATACGGACTGGGGAAACTAGTCTCTGTGACTGGCCATAACTAAAACAAGGGCACTGGCGGGCCAAAGGAGATGCAGTGCAGCAAAGGTATCTCCTGTGGTAAATCTACAAGAATGGGTTGCTGATCTCTTGCTTGTGTAGAACTTGAAGTTCTTTTTTGGTGGAGAGAGATGAAGAATTAATTCCCCGTTATTTTGTCTAAGGAGAAGTGATAGTGTAGTTCTCATCTACCGTCATCCAAGTCTAACACGAATGGTTCCTGTGAGGACTGTGGAAACGAGATGACCACTTGTTCCCTAGTGGATATGGCGAGAGATGGGTGGCAACGAGGGGTAGGGGTAGGCAGTGGGAGGTACTCTATGTTGGGAATTTCTCAGTCTCATTCGCCTCCTCACCTTGACTCTGGCTGAAACTTGGACTTGTTTCTTGCTTCTGCTGAAGTAGTGGTTAGCTTTCGACAGAGCTGCAGCCGCCGCTCCTCTGGCCTCACGCCACCTTTTGACGCTCCGAGGAGGACTTCACTGCGCAGTCACCAATGAAAGTAACGTGAAGAAAGAGAGGCTCGCTGAATATGTTTCTCTTCTGGCGCCACTTCTGGTGTGGAGCAAGTGGGCTCCCTGTGAATCTTAAGTCTGAATAGTTGACACTTTGTGCTTTATGTTGACTCTGCTGCCACTCTTGTTAGTAAGACGTCAACACGTTTATTTCTGAGATTCTTGTTGGGGAAGTCCACAATAAGTAGGAAAGCTGGTCGTCTAGGTCTAATCACAGGTACTGGAGTGTCTCTGTGTGAAAAGTTTTGATTGGGTGTTCTCAGTAATTCCCCCAGGTCGCAATCATGGGTTCTATTTTTTTTAATAAAAGATTTCTTCACAAATACTAAATACCTGCACACTTTTTCTAATATTAGAACAAATCTGTTTCTAAAGAGTCTTTGCAGACAAGAAAGCTAAAAATTGAAGCAGTGGACTTAGTGTAGGAAATGTCACTCAGGATACATACTTATTGATTTTTTTTCCTTTTCTTATCATGCACACTTGATTTTGTTAAGCATCTTTTGCTAAAACTCAACAACTAAGGAAATGATGAATCAAGTTATTCTATTAGCTGCTATTTTTCATGAAAATCAAGAAATTTTATAATTATTTTGATTTGGTCCTTGGGAAAGAAAAGTACAGTCTCAAATAAGACTATTTTCTATAGGATGATTACAGAATTAGATTGTGGCCAAATAGAATGCATTTGACTATAATGTTTTATGGAAGATATACAGGCTGAAATTATAGTACAAATATGTATAATTTTTAAAAGATATGACAAATTGAATCCAGTTGTCTTATGTAAATATGGTTTCACATTTTGATCCTTGAGCAGATAGAACTAACTATACATAAAATGTTCAAAGAAATGTATTTGCTTTATTTTATTTTTTAATTTAAATTTAATTTGAGAATTTAATAATATAATATTAATTTTTATTTCCCCCACTGCTTCTCTTTAATCCTTTGAAACAAAGGAAACCTCATAAACTCGGATATTCATTTTTTTTAGAAAAAAAATCATTTTCTCATTATTTGCTCCATTTATTTGATGTTCTTTTTCTCTACTATGGATCCAATCCTAATAAATTCAGCAAAATACTTTAATTAATTATCTGAAATGCACATAGAAGTATTGAGGAGGAAAATAAATAAAGATCAGCATATCTACATAACTGTGACTATAGTGGAATAGCACAGGCCTAGGTGATTTCTGATTAGTAATATATCTTCACTCCATCACGACCATAATAATATGAGAAAAGAGAATTTTATGGTTTGCAGTTTACTTATTATACAGTTGACTTGATGAGGTTTTGTATATTATTAACATTTGTTGCATTCCTTAAAATTCACATATGGAAATACATTATTCTTCTTTACTCTTGCCCCACCCCCACCCCTATTTGTTGGTGTTACTGGGGATTCAACCCAGGAAAACCTATGATTTCCCATAGATACACATTTTTTAACAGTTAGAAGCTAAGATCCACATATTACAGAGAACCTATGATATTTGTCTTCTCAGGAATTACAGTATAAAAGAGGATTTGTACTTAGTCCATTTACCACTTCCAATTTTACCAGATGCTCAGGCATTGGACTGTACTACAGATTAATTTTAAACCTTCTCCTATAATGGAGTATTGCTTTCAAAGTTCTTCTTAAACAGTGCTTCTGTGTAGCTTCTACTCACCAATTCTATGGTCTCACATAATTCACATGTTACTTAAATCCAATTGCATCACATACTGACTTGATGTCTCCTTAAATTATAAATAACTTGTCTTAGAAATTTTAATATGATTCTCTGTCAGGAGCCATTTTCCCAAAGATTTTATAGCAGGGACTATTGTCCTGGGGATGTTTGCGGAGAGCCCCACACCCCAACTGCATTGAGAACTGTTTGTTGGCAGAGCCCACCCCACACCCAACTATCTTGAGAGCTATCTGTTAGCAAAACCCGCCCCACATCTCAACTATCTAGAGAACTGTTTGTGGTTGTAATCACAAAAGGAACGATTCTGCTTGCATAGAGAACACTAGGTGTGTTGACTTGTGATAGACTCGTGACCTCGTGACTCGTGACCAAGTGTCGACTCGTGACCATTGCTGCAAGATCCATTCCTGCCCTTGCCACGCCCCTGCCCCCATCCCAAGCCAAATTCCTCATTCAAGGGCTCTACAAGCCACAACCATTTCACTAATAAAGTCAGGCCTTGACAACAGATCTTGCTTGGCCTCGTTCCTCTTTCCCACCCATGTCTTTTTCAGATAGCACCTCTTTGGGACCCTGGAATAACTGACCCGCTGGGCAGGGTTAATTCTCAATTATTTTTTTCATATTTTCCTGTAATGCATAGGGGTTATTTTAACATTTACCTCATATTATTACAGTTTCTAGATTCTAAAATTGTATGAGAAGAAATGGAATATTTTCCCCATCATTCCCAATATGAACAAAGAAATGTCTACAGAACAATAAGCTGATGTTGAGAATAGATGGACATTGAATAAGAAGACTGGTGTTATAGAAAAGCCGCTAGTTCCTGGCTGCTCAGTCCCAAAATAGCCACACAGAAATTGTATTAATTAAATTACTGCTTGGCCCATTAGCTCTAGCTTCTTACTAACTAACTTTTACATCTAGTATTAACCCATTTCCAGTGTTTTATATTTTACCATGAGGCAAAATATCTGTGTTCCAGCATGTCTGTCTCCATGGTTTATCTTCTAAATTCTGCCTTCTTTCTTCCAGCATTCAATTTAGTTTTCCCTGCCTATCTCTGTTTTTCCCTGCTCTGTTATAGGCTCAAGACAGTTTCTTTATTAACCAATGGTATTCACAGCATACAGAGGAAAATACCACATCACCTCCCCTTTTCTGTTTAAATAAAAAGAAAGGTTTTAACTTTAACATAATAAAATTACAGAAAACATAATTAAGAATTATAGTTACAATATTTATATCTTCTTTATCTTTTATCATAATTAACAAAACTATAACTATCTATTATTCATCCCTATCAAAGAATTCAGAAGAATATAATATTACCTAAGTAAGCAGTAAGTTCTTTTTAAACAACTTCCAAAACTCTAGATTTGACAGAGGCATGTCACTGACTTGACAGTCACCCAAAGTTTTTCTGTAGCATTGGGGCATTTAATCTTCAGCCTACAGGCCCATAGTATCCAGCAGACTTTTCCATGAAGTAGAAAATTTCAAAGAAAATTCCACCTATATTGGCAAATTTCAGTCAATTTATTCTGTGTCCTGCAGAATGTATGGCAGAATCTTTCATGAAACAGGAACTTTAAAGGATCGTCTCACATTTAAGCAAGTTTGGCAGTCATTTCTCTGTGGGTCCTGTATGTCCAGTTCATCAAGTAGTCCAAATGACTAACCAACTCCATAAGGAACCTCTTTGATGCCCATCTTCCTCTTGAAGTAGATTGGTGCTGCCAGGAGCAGATGTGTCTTATTTTCATGAAAAGTCCCAAATTCTTAAAACATTTTAAATTCCATATTCTGAAGGTCTCTAAAAGATTTGAAGAATACCTATCTAAGTGAAATATATCTCTGTATATTTTGAAAACATAACTAACATGACTACAAGCTTGACTGTTATAGTTGACTCTCTATTAACACATATTTCTTAATTATATGTTACATTTTTAAATGAGCTGGACAAACACAATACCTTAATTAAGATCAGAAATACATATGCACAGTATAATAAAATTGACTTAAATTTGTATCAATAAACCGAGATTCATGCCAATCCAAATCTCTATAGCATATCCCTCTTTAAATATAAACAATCATTTAGGGAATTTGGGTTTAGATCTCTCTAAACTACTTCCTGCTGCTTATTGGGTGAAGTAATTTTTGAGGGGTATTCAAGGCAACTTTTCAGGGTGTCTTGGTCCATCAAACCATATCAGTCTGGAAGGATTCCACAGGTTCTCATCCTCTGTGGAAACAAAGAAGAACCTCTTTTCCAAAGCAACATATCCTTAGACTCAAATTTTGAAGTCAAGATACCTTTATGTTGGTTACTTAGCTCCTTCACAGTCAAAAAATTCAAAGAAAACACAATAATATATGTAACCCAGACTCTCTCTGTACATTTAATCTTTACGTGGCTTATTGTTCTTTACTCCTTTTAATCTATGACTGTACTCTGTCTCTTTAAAGACTTTATTTTATTTTTTAAAACCATTTACTTCCTTTTATAACTGTCTATATTTTTCTTCTTTCTCCCAAGGCTATGTACATTTTTAAAATACACTGTGTCTCTTTTAGAGGTTTTTAAATATGAATTTGTCTTATTGTGTATCTGTGATTATTTTCTGACCCAAAGTGCTTTTGAAAATGCTAAGCCCTTCTTATGAACTTAAGTGGTGCCATTTCTAGGGGAAATATGGCACTGCTTGCTCGTCCTGCCCAGTCCAGCATGGTGGAGCTGTTTGCTGCCTCTGAGGGCCATGTATATTGTCACATTTTTAGACATACAGCTGGTCTGTGTTGCTATTACCCAAGTTGTAGCACTCTGCTCACAAAACCCATTTAAATGCTCCATAGCTGTACCTCATCAGAGTTTGCACTGGTACCATGGCCCAGGAAGCCACAGTTTCAAAATAATGCAGTTTTTTCTTGCTAATGTACTGAATCAGGAAAGCCTCTCTTAAAGGCACCATGCCTTCCTTCTCCCAGCATTCAGTTTAGTTTTGCCCACCTAGCTCTGTTCTGCCCTGCTCTGCTATAGGTTCAAGACAGTTTCTTTATTAACCAATGTTATTGACAACATAAAGAAAAGAATCCCACATTAGCCTGGCTTATTAAAACTTATTGTCCCCTACCAATTAAATTAATCTTATCACATCACTTTATAAATTAATTAGTTTTATATGAGAAAATATGAGTAGAAATAATGCCATGTGGAGAGAATTGCCCCATATCTCCTCTTGATGGCAGTAGAGAAGTTTATTGCATTAACTTCAGAGGAATAGAAGATTATGGGGATTGTGAGCTTACTGATAATGTGAATTGTAGCTATAAGTGCAAACCAAGAGGATTCTGAATCATGCTCAGATATTCATTAGAATAATTTGGAGAATGTGATATTCAAAATCTAAGACATAGAAAGTTTTGTTTTACCTTATTTATCTTCACTTTTTGATTCCCCTTTAAGTCATATTCATACAGTTTCTAATATATATATATATATTCAAATTATGCAAATATCTACTTAAGGAAAGATAGAGATCTTATTCTTAATATTGCATTACTTTACTATTTTAACTATTCCAATAATTGATTTAAATCATAGGAAAGAGTAGTGACTTTGGTTGTCATCCTTGAAGCTACATATAAGGAAATATATCTGTAAAATATTTAAGGGTAAGTATGCTTCTATTTCCATGATAAAACACCATTTCCAAACATGAGAAAAGGGTATACTTGGCTTATGCTTCCACGTGGCAGTCCATCATCTTAAGAAATCAGGGCAGGAATTCAAAGCACAAACTTAGAAGAATGAACTGAAGCAGGAGCTGTGAAAGAATCATGGGGGAGTGCTGCTTACTGCTTTGTTCCACCTAGCTTGCTCAGTTTTTTCTTATATACTCCAGTATCACCTGCCTAGGCAAAACACCACCCACAAGGGACTAAGCACCCATTCTGAGCATGGAGTTTGTGAAAATATTTCCTATTCTGTAGGTTGCCATTTTGTCCTATAAGTAGTGTCATTTGCCTTACAGAAGCTTTACAGTTTCATGAGGTCTCATTTATTAATTATCAATCTTAGTACCTGCACTATCAGTGTTTGTTCAGGAAGTTGTCTCCTGTGTCGAGTTCAAGGCTGCTTCCTATGTTGTCTTTTAATAGACTTAGTGTGACTGGTTTTATTTTGAGGCCTTTGATTTATTTGGACTTGGGTTTTGTGCAGGACAATAAGTACAGGTCTATTTGCATTCCTCTACATGCAGACACCCAATTAGACCAGCACATTTGAAGATGCTTTCTTTTTTCTATTGTGTATTTTTGGATTCTTTATAAAAATCAGGTGTCTGTAGAAGTGTGGATTCACGTCTGAGTCTTTGATTAGATTACATTGATTAACTTGTCTATTTTTATGCCAATAATATTCAATTTTTATTACTATGTCCCTGTAGTACAGCTTGAAATCAAAGATGATGATATTTCTGAAAGTTCTTTTATTGTTCAGGATTGTTTTAGCTATCCTGAAATTTTTTTCATATGAAATTCAGTATTGTCCTTTTAAGGTCTGTGAAGAATTGTGTTAGAATTTTGATGGGTAATTTGTTTTGAATCTGTAGATAACTTTTGGTAGGATAGCAATTTTCATTATGTTAATTTTTCTGTTCAATGAGTGTGGGAAAGTCAATTTCTTAAAAGACATGATTTTTTTTTCACACAGGTCTTTTATTCCCTTTGTTAATGGTATTCCAAGGTATTTTATACTGTTTATGGCTACTGTTTCCCTAATTTCTTTCTCAGTCCATTTATTGTTTGAATAAAAGAAGACCTCTAATATGTATATTTTGGAATTTTTAAAGATATGTTCTCTATTACATTCTAATTGTTTGCTAAATTTTGTTTTTCTAGGCTCCTGGTGTCTCCACAGTTATCATTTGTACACTAGTTTTACAAATTATATTTTATAATTTAATATTTTTGCATCAATTACTTACATAAGTGTGCATTAATTTTAGTATTATTAACAGATATTAGCCATATATTACATTATGTTTCATTCTTATGCACACATGTAATGTATTTTGATCATATTCATCCCTATGATGCCCCCTCATAGCCTCCTCACATTCCTTATAGCTCTTTTTTTCCATTCAAATATTTACACCTCTTCCCCTCCTCCCATTCCTCTCCCATTCTGCCACTCACCCTCCTCCCTCCCCTTCCCTCCTTAAGAGAAGGCAGGGAACCCTGCCCTGTGGGAAGTCCAAAGCCCTCCCCCCTACATCCTGGCCTAGGAAGCTGTGCATCCAAATAGACTAGGGTCCCAAAAAGCCAGTACATGCAGTAGAAACAAGTCACAGTGCCTTTATCAATGGCTTCTCAGTCAGCCCCCATTGTCAGCCACATTCAGAGTCCTGTTTGATTGAACGCTCATTCAGTCCCCATCCAGGCTGGATTTGGTGGCGGTGTGCCTGTTCTAATGGGAGCTCACCAAATCCTTATATCTCTTTCCGTGTCATTAGTAATCCATTTTTTTTTACTTGTTTGGCTTATTTACACAATATTCACAAAAGAAAAACTGTATGATGCTTCACTTTTCAAATATGGCTTACTTTGCTCTAGAATATGCCCTCGGTTACATTAACTTCTTGCAAATGATAAAATTTTGTTCTTCTTGGTGGCTGAATGAAAGCATCATTGCATATGAATATGGTTGTGTCTCACATTTTTTTCATTCCGTCTATTGATGGAAACAGTCGGATTCTGTAACATGGCTATTGTGTATCGTGCCCTCACAAACACTGATATGAATTGGTATAGTCATGTTTCATTTGTCTATTTTTAAGTTTTTAATAAAACCCTAGATTAACTTTGAGAGTTGATCTAATTTACACTCCCACTAAAATATATTTTTATTTTTCTTTGCATTCTTGTCAGAATTTCCTTTGCTTTTTTTCTTGATGATATACATTGTAACATGGGAGAGATAAATCTAAGTACATTTCTGATGTGCATCAACCTAATGGCTAAATGTGTTAGTCAATTATTCTTTTAAATCACTTGTCACCTTCCTTTTTGTAAAAAAAAAAAAATGCCTATTTGGACTCCTTCTTGGTTGTACTATCTAAAGTTGTCATCCCTGAAATCATAAACAGATTCAGAAGGTGTAGCTATATAATTGTGATATATGTGATATATTTAATATATATTAAATAAATATTAAAATGGCCACAAATTTGAGAGGGAGTGAGAGGGATATGGGAGGAATTGGATGGAGGAAAGATGGGGGGGGGTTAGAAGAAAGAAAGTGAAGAGGAAATTAATATAATATGGACTGACAATGTTCCCTCTGGGAGCCCAAGGCAATCTAACAAAGACACAAATATTTCCACTAGGCATGAGTAGCTCTCTTTTGAGTTGTTGCTGAAGGTTTTCCAAGACGTTACCCAAATATTGCATGTTTTTGTTATTGCTCTTTGTTTGACTCCCAAAGGTGGGAGGTAAATCCCTGTTGCTGAAGGCACCATGTACTTTAGAATAGACGCAGTGCTCAATGGCCCCTGAGCTAGAAATAACCTGATTGCCTTCTACCTAAAGTATACCTTTCATGGTATCAGAAGGCACCATGTAGGTTTCCAAAGGAGGAAGGCAACCAACAAACCTACCCAGCTATGATGCCTATGAATCATATCAATAACCATCATGGCACAATTATTCTAAGGGTGCAGTAGTGTCATGCATACATTAGTGGTAGCCAACAACTCTCTAACTGCACTTAAGATCCACCGAACAGCTTTCCAGAAAGCCCTAGAAATAAAAGAGGTAACCACACCACAGAGGAGTAGACAACAAGAAATAATCAAACTATGGGTTGAAATCAATAAAATAGAAACAAAGAAAAAAATAAAAAGAGTTAATGAAACACAATTTGGTTTCTTGAGAAAAAAGAACAAGATAGAAAAACCCTTAACCACACTAACTAAAAAAAATGGAGAGAGAATATACAAAATAATAAAAATAGAAAAGAAAACAGAGACATAACAGATACCGAGGAAATCCAGTGAATCATTAGCTCAAATTGAAAAATATAAAAGAAATGGATAATTTTCACAATAGGTACCACTTAAAAAGTTAAATTAAGATGAGGTAAACAATTTAAATGTACCTAAAGCCCTGGTGACACAGAAGCAGTCATTAAAAGTCTCCAAAAAACAAAACAAAACAAAACAGGGGCAGATGGTTTTAGCACATAATTACATAATTCTACCAAACTTTTAAAGAAGAGTTACTACCAATTTTCCTCTAATTATTCCATAAAACAGAAACAGAGATGACAGACTAGTGAGACAAAGAGACCCACATGCAGGCTTGCATAATTCTGCCCCAAGCTCCGAGGAGAAAGCAAGGTCCTCTCTAGTGCCATCTCAGACTGAGCAGGACAAGGAGACCCACACGATAGCCTAGGACATCCACCCCAAGCTCCAAAAATGTATGGTGCTATATGGGAGAGAAAGAGGGGGGGGGAGAGATGGTTCATGTCATGTGGACAGAGACATATCTGAAGAGGTGAAAGCAATGAAGAGCAAATTGAGTTGGGGAGTTTGATTGCCACTTAGGGCCATGGTGATGCCTGGGCCTGGGATGCTGTCAGGGCCCATATCTTTGTTCAAGCCCATGATACAGCCATAGTCTGTGATGATGTCCCTGACTCCTGATACTACCAAAGGCCAAGAAGATAAGGCTGTACAACGTTTTTCCCACCCCTCTCTGACTGCAACATTAGGAAGAACTGGTCCTGGTCCTCACCAGATGAAGCACTGAGGGGAGAGGGTACTACACCTCACCAGGGAAACATAATAAAGCTAGATGACTCTTCACAGAGGCGTAAATGAAATGGCCCTGAGGGCATGACAATGGGAGAGCAAGTTGCACCCCTCTGATCTGCCATGTGGTAACATGGGTGTTGGAAAGATGCCCTCCTCCCCTCACCGCTCAACATCTCTAGCAGGTGAAGAACATGACCCAATGTCTTACCTGCTGCAACACTCGGAAGAATGGGCCCTGTGTCTTACCTGGTCAGCTCAGTAGAGTTGACCCTGTAGTCTGGCATGGTTGAGCCAGCCCTGAAGGAATGAGAAGGCCAAAGCTGGTACCACCTCTCTTGCTTGCATTGTGGCAGTGGAGGTGAGGAAAAGATGCCCTCCCCCTTGCATCTCTACCACCTTGCTGACACTCCCCTTTATCAGCTGCAACACTTGGGAAAGTTCATCTGTACAGTACAGCAAGCTGACCATGTTGACAGGGGGCATGGATGAACTGACCCTGAGAACATAGGAGATCTGTCCCAGTACCTCATCTGCCATATGGCAACATGAGCGGGAAAGAGATGCCTTTCCTTCCACCCCACCTCCTACCCTTCTATGCCTGAGATGGGTAGGAGAACTGTACCTGAGGTCATAAGAGCGGCAAAGGTGTCCCTGCCACTCACAAGCTGCAGCATTTAGGAAAACAGTTCTTGCACCTTGCCAGAGTAGCATAATAGAGCAACCCTGTGGGCTGGGTGTGGATGAGCTAGCCCTGAAGTTGTGTGTGGGGGAGAGCTGCCTTTCTACTCATCAGTCATATAGCAGTGTAGGCAGGGGAGAGATGCCCACCTACACTTCACTACTCACCACCTATAGCAGATGAGCGAGTTGACCCTCCCCCTTACCAGGAAGAAGGGTAGAGTCTTTACAATTGAGAGCAGAACATTTCCTGTTAAAAAAAAAATGTCACCACATGGCAGATGGTAGATAAGAAATATGGGTTACAAAAGATGCTCAATCATACTACAAAAGCATTTGTTCAACTATGTTCATAGCAGCACTATTTGCAATAGCCAGAACCTGGAAACAACCTAGATGCCCCTCAATGGAAGAATGGATAAAGAAAGTATGACACATATACACATTAGAGTACTACTCAGTGATAACAAAAAACAATGACATCTTGAATTTTGCATCCAAATAGATGGAATTAGAAAACACTATCCTGAGTGAGATAACCCAGACCCAAAAATATGAAGACGGTATGTACTCACTCATTAGTGGATTTGGGCCATAAACAAAGGACATTGAGCCTATAGTTCCTGATCCTAGAGAAGCTAAGTAATAAGGTAAACCCAAAGAAAAACATATATAGATCCATCTGGAAGCAGACAAGGTCGCCTGACAAAATTTGGGATAATGGGGGTGGAGGTAGAAGGAAGGAGAGGGGAGAAGGGGAAGGTTGGGGAGAGCATGAGGGAATGGAATAGTTGAGAAGGAGAAAGGACAGATACGGGAGCAATGAAAAAGATGTCTTGATTTAGGGAGTCATTTTGGGGTTAGCAAGAAACCTGGCTCTAGAAAAATTCCCAGGAATCCACAGGATGACACCAGCTAACACCCTAAGCAATAGAGAGGTTGCCTGAACTGGCCTTGCCCTGTAGTCAGATTAAATATCACTATAGAACCTTCATCCAACAAAAGATGGAAACAGAGACCCACATCAGAGCACTGGACTGAGCTCCCAATGTCCAGTTGCATAGCAGAAGGAGAGAAAGTATGAGCAAGGAAGTCAAGACCATGAGGGGTTCACCCACTGAAACAATGTGCCTGAGCTAATGGGAGCTCACCAACTCCAACTGGACTGGGAATGAACAAGCATGGGATCAAACTAGTCCCTCTGAATGTGGTTGACAGTTGGGGCAGACTGAGGGGCCAATGACAACGGCACCGAGATATGTCTCTACTGCATGTACTGGCTTTTTGAGATCTTATACTCTTTGGATGTATACCTTCCTAAGCCTGGATGTAAGGGGGAGGTCCTTGGACTTCCCACAGGGCAGGGTGATTTGCCCTCTCTTAAGATTGGAAAGGGGTGTGGGGAGGGTGTGTAGAGGAGTGGGAGGGAAGTGGGAGGAGGGGAGGAAGTGAGAATTTGGATTGGTATTTTTTTAAGTAATAAAATAAAAAAAAAGAAAAATGAAAAAATAATCATCATTGAAAATACGCATTCATTAATATTTTTCTGACTAAGTAGTTTGTACTTATCTATTCAGGTATATATATGTATGCATGTATGATTGTGTATATGTTCATTTAACAGCAATTAATAATAAAAGAGGCTAAGAGGCTATGAATTTGAAAGAGAATGTAGAAGGATATATGGGAAGGTTTGAAGTGAGTAAAGAAAATGGGAAAATTATGCAATTATACTAGGATCTCAAAAAAAGAAAACATGGGTTATTTCAAATGTAAGAGTTAGCTAGTAAAAAGCATGAGCTATCAGCCAAGCATTTATAATTAATATTAAGTCTCTGGGTGGTTATTAAGGAACTGACTGGCAGGAAAGAATAGTATGCCTATGAATGGCATTCCAGATTGGAGTGCAAATTTCTACATAGGGCCTGAGAAAGCTAAAAACAAAATTAAAAAAAAAAAACAGCTAACTAAGTAAGAACACCTGCCTCAGTGTATGTACCAGTATCCCAGAGTTTGAGTGCTGAATGCATTTACTGTTTAATAAATGTGACTTTTGGCCAAGTAGCAACCACATCAGAAGTTCAAAGTCATGCTCCTTAGCAGTTTAAAGGCTTAAGTGGTCAGAAAGAGATAGATATACAGCTGTAAAGGTAGATCCAGATGAAAAATATTCTAAATGGGTTGCAGTGTGCTATACACACACACACACACACACACACACACACACACACACACACACACACACACACACACACATGCTTAGGAGAGATAAAATGTATATTGATTAAAAATAGTTTAAAAATAATAAAATTTTAAAAAATAAGCCATGCAAAGATGAGAAATATGCAGAGTCTGAATTCTATATATTATTGTGTTGTCTTTAGATTTTCTAATTACTAATGAAGGAACAACAGCTGCTAAAATACATTGGATTATGAAAACTGCTGGATTAAGCCAATCTATATATTTTAAAAATGTCTTGATTTTAAAAAAAATCTCAAAATTATGTTATTTTATGGAAGAAGCTTTGCTTTTTGGTTTGGTTTTTTCAGACAGGGTTTTTCTATAGCTTTCTCTGGGACCTATCCTGGAACTCACTCTATAGACCAGGCTGGCCTTGAACTCAGAGAGGTCTGCCTCTGCCTCTGCCTCCTAAGTGCTGGGATTAAAGGCTTGCACCACCACTACTCAGTCTTTTATTTCCACAGAAAATAAGAAGCTGTGGATTCATTCCAGGTTGATATGGATCGTCTTTGATTGGGGAGACCCTCTAAATTCCTGACAGTACACATAAAGAAATAAACCTAAAAGAACTACAAGACACATGGCATATGGTGTGTACTTTACCTGCTCTTTAAAGTAGCCTTTAAGATACCAGCCCACTTGGGTGTGGTCTCTTATACTATAAATGCCTAGGTAAAGTGCACAGTTGCTCTCTCTCCTGGCTTCTGGATTCTGTTCCTGTTCCTCATTCGTGCAAAGGACTATGATCTGTTGAGTCTACAACTATATAACTAACCCTTTATTATACTCAAGTCTGAGCTAGTTTGGGATTATTTTATAGCATCCATCTTCACACTAAAAGGCTCAGTAGGTTTATACAGGAAGAACACATGAAATTGGGAGGAAATGGTGGTAGAGGGGATAAAGGGAAAATGGAGGGGAGGGAATGGAGTGAATTTTATCAAAACTTATCATATGCATTTATGGAATTTTCAAACAAAAGGAAAAACTGCAAATCTTTCATCTACATTGTGATTCTGAGAAGCCCTATCTTGAAAAAAATGTTAGAATATAAATAATATTTGTAAAACACAAAAATCTATAAACTTAATGAATGTCAGTTACATGATGTAAGACCTTACAAAATATTAGTAATCATTTTGAGTCCTTCTTTCCTTTAAATCAGGATATGCCAAAACCCTGTAGCATGTTTATTGGTGACAAAACAAAGTCATGCTTTTCAAGAATGCATACATTATATTATACAGGACTATATTATGTAATTAACTTTGAGGGAAAAATTCACCCACATAAATAAATTTTAGAATTCCTATGATTTGTATCAATGACCTAAAACTTGCCATTCAGACAACCTTTTGTTTTCATTCTTCACCACTAGAATGAGGCTCCCCTTTAGAGCTCAATACAGAGCTTAATTATTAGAAGCCCCTTTAATGAAATAGGTTATAATCTTTCATCCCAGTACAGAGTTCTATAACAGTATCTCTTAAAATATCATGTCAAAGGACTATTAAAATTACTTTAAGAATATCTTGAAAATGATTTCATACAGCATCTAAGTTTTACTATGTTCTCTGGTCTTGAACTCGCAAAGTAAATCTTAGGGAAACTTTTCCACCTTAGCTTTTGGTATGTCAGTTCAAACCCAGATTCTAACAGCACAGTTCACGGCACACAATTGATTGTCTTTAACTCTTCCAGCTCACAATCTTATCTGATAGAAAATAGTCACCTGTGTAGATATACTGCAATGTTCTAAGCTTCAGACTGCTTGGTTTCTAGTTATTACTCATGATGATGACTCTTGTCAGCATACTCAGCTTTTTCACAATCTTTTTTTTTTACATTTGACATTTATTTAGATCTTAGAGTTTTGCTATTTTCTTACAAAATATTGAAATTATAGGCTGTATCTATGGGCAGTGGGTTGGTTTTGTTTTGTTGTTGTTCTAATGATTGGATAAGAAAAGTTGCTTATGATCAAAATAAGGCATATAGTGAGCATGTGTTTAACCATTATGATTTTTATGTTCTTTACATATTGCATTAACTAAGAAAATCCAGATAAATTTCAAACACATAAAACTGGGAATAAAAGACAAAAGTGTAAAATTTCACTATAATTTGCCTTTTTTTCTATTCTCATAAGTGTTTTGCTGCAGGATTTGCTCATGTACCCATGCCCATATATTCTTGTTCCATTGCCAGTTATTGAGTTCCAGGTGATTACAAATGACTGTAGGTTTACATTACATGAAATATAAAACTTCTTCTTTATCACTATTTTTGGAAATCAAACATAAGACCTATGCCTGTTAGGCATCTGCTCTATCACTGATCTGTATTCTTAATGTGAAGTATCAAAAATGTAACTGATAAACTTAATAAAACAGCAGTAATTATACAGTTTATATGAATGATATATTTGGCTTTTGAAATCTGGTAAACATTTAAATGAAAAACTCAAATGAATCAAAGTATTTCTCTTATTGTGAGACTATTAGGGAGCCTGGAATCATTTTTGTATAGGAAATCCTCTTATACCAGGAATGAGAGAAGAATAAAATGAAGAGAGATAAATTCATTAAAGTCAGCAAAAAACAGCAAAAGCCCAAATCAAGGGAAAAGTGTAAAAGTGTGTGTGTGTGTATGTGTGTGTGTGTGTGTGTGTGTGTGTGTTTAACAATAATAACTAACAACTAAAGAAAAAGAGGTCTTCATTTTGGTAGAGAGAGCAAGGAGGTATGTGTTAGGGACTGGAGGGAGAAAGGAAAGGGAGAAATGTAATTATTGATTAATTTAAATAGAAATACTTATTTTTATATGACAAAACAAGATGGTGCTAGTTGGATAAGAGATGGAGCCACACAACTGGTTTAGCATTGAAGATCTCTGAAGTATTAGGTACTCCACAACTTGTTTGTAAGGGAAACCCAGGAAACATGACATTTTAGAATGCTGCTTCATAGATCACTGTATAATTTATTGGAGGACTTCTGTTTTATTCCTAAAGTTTCCTATGAACTTGAAGGGTATAAAATAAAAATTTTATACAGCTCTGATATTCTTCTGTTGCTTTTTAAAAATTATTTATTTGGGTATTATAATATAATTGCATCATTTCCCCCACACCCATTTTCTCCCCGCAGCACTCCTATATGTTGCCCCTTGCTCTCTTTCAAATTTACAGCTTCTGTTTGTCATTAATCTCTGATACATGCATATATGTTCCTAAATATAACCAGCTGAATATGTATAATGTCAATTGTATGTTTTTACTCAGGGGTGGATGTTTAGTATTGGATATTCAGTTACTGTGTTCTTTCCTTGGGAAGACTATTTCTCCCAATTCTCAGCATTCTTAAGTTGCCTCTAGTTCTTTGTGTAGAGTTGAAGCCTCACAGACTTTCCTCTGGTTAGTTTGACATGTCTATCACTATCCTTGTCAAGCTTGTGTTTAAGAGTCATGTTGAAAAGACTTTATGATTGTAGCTTTTGACATTACTCAGAGATAAAATCTCACAGAAAACCCCCTGATTCAAGTCATTCTAACTTCATGTTGCTTTCAAAAGCAAAAGTTTCTCACCTTACTTTGTGACAGTACTTCAGAGTTGAAGAGTTAACCTATGTGAATTGCACAGTATGGAGGAATTGCAAGATAGGTACCTATTCAGGACAGAACTGCCAGAAGTTTCATAGGTAATCCAGGCAGAGGAAACATGCAAAACCATAGACTTTTTAATACTTAGCACAATAGTTGAAGTTTGGGAAGTGACACTATGATGAATCCATGGCTGGCCATCATTTGGCTTCTGTGGATACAAGGCATTAAGTGACCTACATGAAAGAATACCCTTTTGTTTTGAGAAATGGAGTATTCGATGATATGGGTTTTTTTGCAAGAAGGATGAAGTCCTGGATGAAAAAAAGTTACAGTATGAAGTATTAAATATAAAAATGTGAATTCCTACTCACCAAAAATGATGCCATATCCAACAAATTTTACCTTCTTTGTTCATCTCCAAGATGGATTACAATCATTAATTTTGAAGCATTTAAAATGATGCAGTACATATGAGCCTTTGCTCTTCTTAGAGATTATATATTTCTTAGAAAGTTTTCCTAAAAATAAACAGCATAATGTATTTCTCAGCATGAAAAACAATCAAATGTGTTCCCTGAAGCCATGCAACTTGTTCTTTGTTCTTGGAAATTCCACTTATGTCCTAGAGAAAAAAGTTCCTCTCCGGTACTTACTGCTGGTTACTTTAAAGTTCAGATTTAAAGAATAAGAAACAACTGGACTTTGGGGTCACTTGAAGTTGGAAAATGTGAAACTTAACAGAAGTAACTCATGTTTGAGTGATTGTTTCTAATAACATGCAAATCTGAGAAAACTTAACCAGGGTCATTTTATAAATGTTTAAAACCTCATGTTTCTCAGAGGTCTAACAGTTCGTTTTATAGGAGCAAACTATAGCACAGTGTGGCTTTGTGAATTTTAAAAAATAATATGTGCAAAATGCTGAAAGTTATGCTTCTAAAAGTATGAATACATTCTGCGAATTCATTTTCAGAACATTAAATGCTTTTAATGGAGTCAAGGTAGACAGTAACCATCTGGTTTTCCAAGTAAATGCATTTCAATTATTTAAAGAAATGAAGTTTATAAAAGAAACAATGCAATAGGGAAGACAATATAGAAATAATTGGTTTTTAGACAAAGTTTCAATCTGTAGCTCTGATTGACTTGAAACTTTCCATGTAGACCACGCTGGCCTTGAATTCACAGAGATCAGCCTGCCTCTGCCTCCTGAGTGCTAGGATTAAAGGCATGTGCCACTACACCCAGTCTGAATAATATTATAGATATTCTACCAGTTCAGATTATACTATTACCATGTCTACATCTATAAATTTTGGCATTTTTTATTTTTGCATTTACTTTGCTTCTTTTCATTTGGTTTCAGATTTCTATGGGATTCTTATTCATATTCATATATGGCCTTAAGGTTTATAAGCTGGAAGCAAAATAACAGGTGCTCTCAGACATTAGAATTGTCCTGTCAATCTTTTCCTTCAGTAGCATCTTTGAACACACCCTGTAATGTTGTCAATGAGCAACCACTCATAAGTGTGTATATAAATATATTCATATACATGTGTGTACATGTGAATGCATGTGTGTGTGTTTGCATATTCATGTACTCATGTGTTTTCCCCCTTCTCACATCATGTTACTCTTCATGTCCCCCACCTTGTTCTTTCTTCCCCTTTACCACCTTTAGTCCCCTTTCCATTTCCTTATTCTCTCATTTTTCCTTATTTTGCTGTTTCCCCTCTGTTCTCTCCCATGTAATCCTCCCCTGTGTCTATATCTTACCTTTCTCTCACTTTCATTGCATGTGAAAGTGTTTTGTCATAAAATGATACAACATAAATGCCATGCCCAGATAACAATCTGTCCATTTTATACTTCTGAGTCTCTATACATCTGACATAAATCTACCTTCTTCATAAATTACCCAGGATCAAGCACTCCGCTACAGCAACTCTTACAGGCTATATGCTGACACACATTAAAATTATCCAGTACAGAAGGGTAGGTGGCTGTCTAAATTGAAAGATGAAGTTTTTAAAACAATTTTCTAATTAGAATTATTAGAGAAACATTTTATCTGTCTTAGAAAATAAAGGATTTCTGAGGAATGACTTCTATCTCTGTGTAATCAATGATAGGGCCTATGTGTGTGCCTTTTTCATATATAAACATTGCTCTGCATGGACCCGTTAGGAAAGTCATTCCCCAGTCTTTGGGCAGTCATAGTTAACCCTATGAACTTCTAAAGCATCATTCTCACCTCTGTGATATATTTGCTCCAGCAAGATTGACAAAAATTTTATGAACACACAGGCAGAGTGGGAGATTCTCTTGTTTCAGAGGTAAAGGAAACTGGTGCAGATATTTTTCAGAAAGGATGAATTAGAGAGTTACTGTAACACTGTGATCATCAAGATTCCTGGAAATGAACTTTATGATAGTTAACAAGAATTGTATCCTTGGGAATTTTACAACAAATTCTCTGCAGAATTTTTTGCATTGAGGGATCCCTGCACAGAATACCTTTCCTCAATTTTTTGTGAATATTCTTTTAATGTGTGTTGCTTTTGTTTATTCTGGCTTTGTTTAACTCTGTAAAGCTGTGTTACTATGTCTATCTAAACATCTGATGGCCTAATAAAGAAATGACAAGGCAGGAGCCAGGATATGTGTGGCTGGCAAGCAGAGAGTATCATTAGAAAGAGAAACAAGGAAGAGGAGGAGCAAAAGAGGACAAGGAGAAGATGACATCTGGGCCTAGCCACCCATCCACTCATCCAGCCACGAAGTAAACGTGAAAGTAAGATATACAAAAGTAAAAACAGGGAAAAGTCTAGAGACAAGAGGTAGTTGGAATAATTTAAGTTTATAAAACCTATCATGAAACAAGTCAATCTAAGGTCAGGCTTTTATAAATAAGAAAAAGCCTCCATGTGTGATTTATTTTGGAGCTGGGTGGTGGGTCCCTCAAAAAGTCAAGAATAAACATCACACAGCACTCAACAATATCCCATTATGTGCATTACAGAAAAGGGGAAACAATTTCATTTCTTGGTGTTTTGTCTTTTGTTTATTTCTTTTTCTCTTTTTCTATAACTCAAATTTTGAGTAGCATATTCAATAAAAGTAGTGAAAATAGACAAATTTATCATTACTTATTTTTAAATGGAAATGCTTTTAGCTTTCCCTAGATCCATGTGATATTGTTTATAGGTTTGTGATCAGTAACCCTTATTATATTGAGATACTCCTTGTATACCCATTTTCTTTGAGATATGCATCATGGAAAGATACAATGTTTTTAAAGCACCTTTGGTTGCTGAGAGTTTAATTCTTAAATTTATTTGTGTTCAGCATTATGTTAATGGATTTGCATCAATTCAATATGCCTTACATGTCAAGAATAAAACCAACTTTATAATCATGAATGGAAATACGTTGTTGATTCCATTTAGTCACTGAATAGACTGTTTATTACCAAATTATTTGTCTACTAGCTGATTATTTATCTATTTTAGCCTTCCTGAAATATGACATGTCTTGACAGAGAGCACCTCCTATGTAAGATGTAGGTTAAGGTATCTCTGTGGCACACACTGAATTGATCTGAGGAAGGAGATGGGGCCTGGGCCACAGCAGGTCTGTGGCTTACAGCCTTCTTCAGAACCTATCTCTGAGAAGACTGGGAAACTCTTGTCACATCACAGCTGTCACTTGTCATTCCCTAGCCATAGTGGCTTATTTTGCTTTTTATCTCATGTCTCTTGGCTCAGTAGACATGAACTCCTCCCTAGCCATGTTAATAAGTACTGTTAAGTTCACTGACCCTGATCATAGAAATTTACCTTAAAAAATAACACCAAAAATAACAACTCCTTGTCAAGTTATGGACCAAAGGGCTGCCAAAGTAATTCTCTACAACCCAGTCTGTTGCCAAAACTATAGACTGCACTTCACAAGCACATAACAAGGCCCCATCACTGAAGATAACACCTAGAAAACTCATTGTGATGTCAAATCAGTGCCTACATAAAGCCCTCACCCCTACCTAAGATTCCAGCATCTTAGGTGAAATACTCTGCATGCTCTCAAAATAGAAACACCAAGCCAGCTACAAACCCTTTGATTTATAATGTTGTACTGCCTTCAAGACACACTAGGGCAATGGTGACACAAAGCCTGTGGGAGTAACTAACCAAAATTTGGTTTGATTCAAGGCCCACTCCATGTGATGGAATCTATACCCAACATTGTTTGGGTGACCAATAACCTGAGACTAGATATCCCAGAGACATAAGGGAAAGCCAAATACTACTGGTCTAAAAGAGGGAAAAGTTAGTGATAAAATGACTTCTAATGATATTCTGCAACACTCATAGATCAGTGCCTTATTCATCCATCATCAGAGAAGCTTCCTCCTGCAGAAGCCTGAAACAAATACAGAGATTCAGAGCCAGACATTACACAGATAGTGAAAGATCTCTGAACACTGTGCCTGAATGTGATTTTCATTATATCCTTTCTATCAGAGCTCAAAAAAAATCCTGTGGAGGAGAGTTTTATAGGAATGTAAAAGCCAGTGGGGATGGAGGACACCAAGAAAACAAACACCTCTAAAGCAACATAACTAAATCTTAAATTAACTCACAGAGACTAGAACAGCATACATAAGGTCTACATGGATCTGCCCCAGGTCTTTATATATATATATATGGGATTCCTGAGTGTGTTAATGTGTTAATCAGTAGGGTTCTGTTTATTATTCTTTCTCTTGGGTTGTCCTTTTCCTCACTTTTGTTTGCCTTGTCCAATTTTGATGTGATAGTGTTTGTTATATCAAAACTTTTATTTATATTTTTATTATTCATTTTTATTTAGATTGTATTATAGAATACAATCTAGAAGTCTTAGAAGCCTTCTTAGAAACCTTCTGTTTTTAAATGAGAGACCGAAAGGGAATTGATACAGGGAGCAAATGTAAGAAAGGACTGTTTGGAATAGCAAAAGGGAAACAATAATCAGAATACATTATATAAGAAAAATCCATTTTCAATAAAAGTAAAAATAAAATAAAATTCACACCATAAAGATACACATGTTTAAAATATCAACTATCAAGGTTTATGTGGGGTGCCAGTCCCATAAATCTCTCAGAATTCAGAAGGATCATTACAGCTAGCGAAAATTGACTAAAAGGTATGTGAGGATGAACAAATCAGCACAAACATGTTTCCTACTCATGCCTCTTTATCCTTCAAAAAAGTTCCCTCCAATGCTCTATGTTCTTTCTCTCTCTCCCTCTTCTTCTCCCTCTCCCTCTCTCTATCATAGTTCTCTCAATGTTCTCCTGAAGTTCTTTCAATCCCACAACGTTTTTAGTTTATATACCCACACAGACATAATTAACAATTCTCTGGTTATAACAAGGATACCACCAAGCATGCATTTCACAGGGCCCAAAATGCAGATAGGGTAGATAAGCAGGCACTTATAAGGTTGCAAAGGGGGTGTGGCTGTAAAGCACATAGGCATATCTGATAAGGGTAAATAGAGGAAGGGGCTATGATTTGTAGGCGGGGAGAGAGGGAGTTTGTATATTAACTACATTTGTGTGATTAGTTAAGCAAGAAGTTTGTAATTCATAAATGTAGAAAAAGAGGGAAGAAAAACACAACAGTGCTGATACACTCTGTGAATGTCAGCTTCCTTCCATAGCAGCTAGTAACACAGCGTTGTGGTAACCATGGCAAGCATAGTATGTTGTGGGAGGAAAGCAATGACGCTTATTTTGCACTGGCGTTTTGTTAGCTGAATTAAAGTGGATGGAATATCTTAGCTCTAGAGATAACATCTAATGTGATCTAAAGGTAACATCTAAAGGAAAAATTGTAGTAGTATAAAATCCAAAGCCTGGCAATTCCAGCCTCCAGGCCAAGCAGCAGTTTTGTTCCCACTGGCACCAGAGTGAGAAGAATTTCTTTTCTCTGGGACCTTTCCAAAAAATCAAGGCATCCAATATACATTCTATATATCAACATGAAAAGTCATCTCATATATAACAATACACAAGGAACGTATGCCCAATAATTGGTTAATACACTGCTAGTGTTATTTAAGACGAATCTAACTATGCAAAAGGGAGTACTATGGCTTCACAGGGCTTTTACAGAAGTGACAACAACTATTCAAAAGGCAGGTTCCCAAAGCTTTGCAAGTTGGGTGTTTTCCTAGAGAGTGTCAGCTGTACTCTCACTGTATAATAATGCTTGGACCACAACATCTCCCCTTTTCTTGTTTAATAAATGCAGCATGTTTTTATATCTCGCAGCAATGAATAATGTGGTTGATTAAAAGTCTGAGGATGACTGGAAGAATAATAATGATTTTGAAATTAATAACCAATTATCTATATTGATGGCACAATGAGTAGCAAAATTGGCCAAGATAACTTATCAGGGGACCAAAAGCACGGTAACTAATGATGCATACTCCTAGCCAATCACAGCATGCCAGCAGTGAGCACCAGTTTCAAAAGGACCAACCAGAAACGTTCTTGCGGTAGTTTAATTTTCTTAACCTCATAAAAACTCCTGACCTTTTTACAATAAAGAGCTTCTGCATTGGAATCTCCAGGACTTTATGTCATTGCTTCCACATCTTCTCACCCCCTGCAACCTGGGAAACAAGGATCACACGACAGGCAGCAGCAACAAGCCCGCAAAAACTACACCTGGCATCAGACCTGGATGGACCCTTTCCTTTTGCTCTCTTTTTTGGTCCTCCTTACCCTCTTTGGGGCATTTTTCTTTCTTGTTTGCTGCTGTCCCCATCCTGATTCTCCGCTGGCATCTTGAGTTCACCCTCTTCTGCTGTTTTTGGTGAGTTGACCCCTATTTTCATTTTCTAAGCCCTTAGTGAGTGGGGGCTTCATTTCCTATCCCTACAGTTTCTTTTCTTTCCCATCTTTGGCATCCTGGTTAAGAACTCTTCATCATGACTTGGTTTGTCCCTGTACCTCCACACAAGGGTTGACCACCCAGGAGGTAGAACGCCAATAAAGGACCCTCCAACAGGTCCTTTTCTCCTAGAGACACTGTGTGAGCATACAACTGCAGCCTAACAAACTGCAGAAGCCCTTCACTATAAGCAGGACACTGGGTCTGCAAACATTACTTTCCCATTCCCTTCAGTTCTTGTCCTGGCATGGAATCCCTCACAGCCTGAGAACAACTGATGACTTTTGCTCGGGGCCACTCTTAGAGATTGTCTGAAGGCTCTCTTGCTTTATAGGGAGTCCTGACTGCTCTTCGGATTGTGGACTGTTGGACTTCCTCTCCTAGTCTCTCTTCTCAACTAATCCGGTTACATGATCACCAGTTAAGAGCCATCAGGGTGTCAGTCAGTCTCTTAATTCATGGAAAGGCTTTGGCCATTTGACTGTGGTTGAATTCCCTTTTCCTTCTGGGGTTGGAACACTCTCCTCAGACAGTGGCTACCTCCACTAGCTTGACGCTGGAGCTGAACATGTGGACCGAGATGAAGTTGTTGCTACTCACCCATATCTTCTCGCCATTTTCTTCCTTGCTGCCACTCCTCACAGACTCCTCCTGGGGCCCATCATGAATGGTGTCCTGATGTGGGAGTCCCCTCTGTATTCTGTGAATATGTTTTATTAACAATTAATTAAGAAGCTGCTTTCAGCCAATGGGTTAGCAGAGTAAATCCAGGTAGAAAATTCAAATGGAGATATAGAGAGAGAATAGGAGGAGTCAAAGAGCTACCATGTAGCTGCCTAAAAAGACAGACGCCCTGGAACTTTGCAAGTAAACTAAGAGCATCATGGTAATACATAGAATAGTGGAAATGGGTTAGTTTAAGATGTTAGAGCTAACTAGAAATATGCTTAAGTTATTGGCCAAACATTATTGTAATTATTACAATTTCTGTGTGATTGTTTTGGGTCTGGGCGACCAGGAATTGAGAAAGCAACCTCGGTGTACAGTACTCCTTCCCCGGATGATGGGGCTTCCCTTCTCCACCAGCACTGCCATCACCCTCTCCCCCAAGTTAGCCAGAGTTCTGTGAGCCGCATGCAAGAGCTGCTACCCTGGATTTTGCCCACTGTTTTTGCCAATATCTGACCTCCCACCCACAATATGCAGAGCCTGGAGCAGAAACTGCCTTTTCTGGCAGTTTTGCTGAGTTATTCCTGCAGCACTTTGGAACTGAGGTGTCCCAGGCCTTGGGCTCACTCTCTCCAACTGTCTTGGCCCCATTGAACCCTGGTGTGGAGTTTGCATCACCACATGACTTGTCCCTTGACAGCTGCAGGGTGGGCAGGGCCCTGTCTGTGTTGTATCTATTTCCATTTTCCAAGCACTTAGCTGGTTCCTTCCTTCGTCAGTCTCTTCCTCATCTGCAATGTACTCAACGCTGAACTTCAAGAAACAGTGTGTTGCTCAATCAGGAGTTCTGTCTGAGGCATGCTGCAGTGGCAAATGGCTATTGACGCTTCGTCCCCAGCTGGGCCTCTGGAGACCACACCAGAGCCCCCAGTCCTAGGTGGAAAGAGAAACTCCAGCTTCTCTGGTGGTGCTGGGACAGTTAGTTGGTAAGGGATTTCCTAGTGATGGCACATCCCCTGGGGAGAGATGAACTCACCCCTTTGAGAGGCTGATACTGAGTCATGGTAGGGAAACCTTGAAAGATGGAGCAGGAATGGTACCGAGAGAAGAGCTGCTCAGTTTTATGGGGTCTGAAGAGGCTGACCCTGACTGAGCAGGAGTGGATTGTGGAGGAGAGGTGGCTGGGCTGACCTCAGTGGGTGGTGGGCAGCCTCAGTGGCAAAAGTGTTGCCTACGTCTCCAAAGTAAAAGAGGAGGAAGTTGCCTGGAGTTCTTCATACTACCCAAGGCATCCCAGCCCTGACTCAGTATTCCTTGTCCTATTATCACTGATGTTCGCACAACCACGGCCCTAGAGATGCCTGTCAGGGATAACATGTTTGTGGTTAAGGTAGAAGGCCCTTCAGAGTACAATCTGGAGACAACTGATACACTTCATGAGAAGGCCTGGGTGTCTGACATCCAGGAGTGCCTAAGCCCAGGATCCTGCCCTACTATCAGCCCCTGTATCATGACCCTTCCTCTGACCCCTGGGACTTCCTTCCTCACAAAGGATAACACAGACAGAGTTGTCCAACCTGAATCATTCAGAGTCTGCCCAGCCAGGATCGGCTGCTGAGATCCAGCAAGAGTAATGATCACTTGTTGCAAGGGGCTTATGGGAGTCCTTCTGACCGGCCATCAGCATACTTCTCCCCTAGTTCTGCCTCCATTGCTGCCTCCCACTTTGCCTCAATGGAACTGCTTCCTCTGGAATTGCCCCCTTGCACTCCCATTGAAGAAGGGGCACCAGCATGGACAGTTAATCACCTCTTAAGCTCCCCTCTCCTGAATACTCCAGAAGCAGCCACAGGAACATTCTTGTTCCAGGGGTAGTCAGAAGGCACTGAAGGGTATCAGTCCCTCTCAGGAGATCCTTGGTTCCATGGCATGTTCTCTCGACTCAAGACTGCCCAGTTAGTGCTGGAAGGAGGCACTGGCTCCAATAGTGTCTTCCTAGTATGTCAGAGTGAGACAGACAAGATGTGGTAAATATGTCCTCACTTTCAACTTCCAGTACAGGTCCTAGCACCTGCGTTTGTCATGAATGAGGAGGGTCAGTGTCAGGTCTAAAATGTGTGGTTCCAGTCCATTTCCGAAATGTTTGAACACTTCCAAATGTATCCCATCCCTGTGGAGTCTGAAGGCTCCAGTGATGTTGTCCTTGTCAGCCATGTGTCCTCCCAGTGGCAACAAGGCCAGGATCTGGCTGGGAGCCATGCAGGGGTATGGGAGCGCGACTAGTACTACCCCAATTCTCATTATTTTGAGCAAGTACTCAGACAATGGGTCTTGCAGCTTCAAACTGATTACAATTGGTACTCCGTGTTGAAGGCAGTCCTTGACCCCCAGTTTTCCTTTAGTGGCACTCTGCTTATGATGATGTAGCAGAAAACCAAACCCATGTAAATTTGCTATTTGAACTTAATGTCACCCTCCACATGCTTACTGGCCTTGGACAATAAATACACTGACACCATATGGCAATCCATAATTGACCTGCATGCCTATTTCAACAAGTGTCCAACCTAGCCTTCAAGTTCCTCAAACTTTGTACACCCCAGGATAGTGTAACCTATTTCCACAATCTGGTCCAGGTGAACACTTGTTGAAATAGGTTTCACAGAACAAAAACAATAATTATATTGGCACACACTCCTAGACAATCACAACACACCAGGAGTGACTGCCAGTTTCAAAAGGACCAACCAGAAACATTCCTACAGTAGCTTAATTTCCCAAATCCCATAAAACCCCCAACCTTTTTACAATAAAGAGCCTCTGCATTGGAATCTCCCAGAGTCTGTGTTGTTGCCTCCGTGTCTTCTCACTCCTTGCCCCCCCCAAAAAAAACAGGGATAGCAAAACAGGCAGCAGTAACAAGTCCACCACACTACAGTCTGATAGCATATACATTATAGTATCATAGGCAGAATTTCTACAATCAGTTATAGAATATTTTTTTTCTTTTTTATTTTTTTTATTTTTTATTTTAACAAGTTTCCACCTCCACCCAGCCTCCCATTTCCCTCCCCCTCCCCCCACTGCTTTCCCCCTCCCTCTTTAGTCCAAAGAGCCGTCAGGGTTTTCTGCCTGTAGAACATTTTTAAAAGCCAGTCCAACCCTTGGGCTATAGTTTTCAGTGTCGCAGAGGGGTGTAGAGATTACTCATGGTTGCTTCCTGCTGCTCTGGGATAAAGTTGGAGGTCTTGTCTTGAATGCTGGAATACAGTGGAAACCCTGGAAGAATAGGATGTTTTAGGCTCTGTGCGAAATTCAGGCAGCTTTGATGCAGTCTGTGTTTGGAGAATGCAATAGGACCTCCTGGAGTGAGAGCTGGAGTGCTGCCCTCAGAGCTGTATACAGCAAGGTGGCTGCCAGGGCCAAAGGAAGAGTAATCTGTAATAATTTTAAGATGTTTATAGCCAGGTGGTGGTAGCACACGCCTTTAATCCCGACACTCAGGAGGCAGGCAGAGGAAGGTGAATTTCTGTGAGTTCAAGGACAGCATGCTCTATAAGAGCTAGTTCCAAGGCAGGCTCCAAGCTATGAAGAAACCCTGTGTCAAATAAATAAATAAATAAATAAATAAATAAATAAATAAATAAATAAATCTGGTGGGAAATATATGTTAATGGCAGAACAAATAATATAAGGACTGCCTAAAGTCCAATGGAGACTCTGTTACACATGGTGAGATGATCTTAACTGTCAGTATTTTGACATTAATATCCCTTCCTTCGCTTATAAAAGAATATCTGCCCTAATGTTACATTAGTGTAGTGGTGGGAGTGGCAGGGCTGCGTCCCCAGCACCCCGGCTGCCTGCTAGCTTATGCCCCGAAATAATTACACAGACACTGTATTTTTTTTTTTTTTTTTTGGTTTTTCGAGACAGGGTTTCTCTGTGGTTTTGGAGCCTGTCCTGGAACTAGCTCTTGTAGACCAGGCTGGTCTCGAACTCACAGAGATCCACCTGCCTCTGCCTCCAGAGTGCTGGGATTAAAGGCGTGTGCCACCACCGCCCGGCTGACACTGTATTCTTTTAAACACTTCTTGGCCCATTAGCTCTAGCCCTTACTGGCTAATTCTGATATCGCGATCAACCCATCTCTAATAAACTGTATAGCACCGGTCTTACTGGGAAAGATTCAGCATGTCTGACCTGGCAGCTTGCTTCATCAAGTGCGTCTGCCCGGGAGAGGGGAGCATGGCTTCTCTGAGCTCACTTCCTCTTCCTCCCAGCATTCTGTTCTGCCTACTCCACCCACCTAAGGGATGGCCTATCAAAATGGGCCAAGGCAGTTTGTTTATTACCAATGACCTTCCTCCATCACATTAGGAATTGATGTAATGGCAGATGTTTTGCAGAGCTCTGTGCTGGTATAATGATGACTTTATTCAGACTGAACTGTGTACATGTCGACTGTATCACTGAGGAGGAAATATGGAAATTCATGGATATGATGAAGGTTTTATCATCAGAAATTTACTACAGTAAAAAGATTCAGTAATACCAGAGCTCACTCAATAGAAAATATAATATTTGCTGTAAACTCTAACACATTTCAAGATCTTGCACTAAAAGTAGAAAAACTAGTAGTAAGTCTAGAAATTTTTGTTCAAGTTCAAAGGATTCTGCTTCTTTCTTCCCCTCAAAGACAAAGGCTAGGGAAAGAGCCAAAGCCAGAGCTGTAGCCAGAGCTATAGCTGTTGTCACCTATAGGTCATGTTTCAAAATTATATTCTTTTATAGCCCTAGTGAAACTTGTTGCCAGTTATTCACATTCTTGTTGACTATATAGGAGAGAGCAAATATTGGGTATAAAGAGATAGACTACATGTCACATTTGTATCCTTCTTTAAGGAATAACTTGATTTTCACCTTTTGAGCCAAGAAAGATATTTTGGTATGTAACTCTTCATTTGAGACCTGGGAAATAATGATTATATTTACTTAGCTGTAAGCATATGCATTCTCCTTCATCTTTTCTTTGTTCCTTCATTGTTTACTTTATTTCTTTTTACCTCATTTTAACCAAGTATTTCTGAATATTATTCCTTTTTAGAAGATATAAGTGGTTTCATAATATTAGTTTATATATCACCTCAATGGTTGTATAATCATTACTATGTATTAATTAAGAATAAGAGCAATACTATCTTAACAAAGAAATTGGCAAAACTGTTATTACTTTATATTTTAAAGCAATATAGTGAACAAATGTTTCATTGTATATATGAGATAATGGAAAAATAATAATGCAAAGTTGAAATGGAATGAAAAGCATTTGTTTAATTTTCAGTTTACCATTTTTTCAAAAAATCTATAATTCAATATTTAGATTTATAAGGATTATTCAAGATTTAAGAAAAACTAAATCTTAATAGTTGGTATAATAGATGTTTTTAAAGGAGGAAATTTAGTTTTCATGTTTTGTTGAACTAACAAGTTTAAGGTCAAGGGAACCACACAAGTGGTGTCTGTTAAAGCCATTCTTCTTGGCTTGGAGATGGTCTTCTTACAGGCCATCCTCACATACCAGGAAAGCATCAGAAAGCTACTTCTCTTTAGGACATAAAGCATAGACAATAAAGCATAGTTCCTGATCTAAATAATTTCAAAGACTTCACCAGTTCATAACATTAGGTGTTGGAATTTCAACTTGTAAATATCAAGTGAGGTAAGTCTGTCCATAGTCATGTTCATTGACTCATACGTTTCTATTTGAAAACATAATAATCTTGGGAATTCTAGGATTTCTTTAATAGGAACATTTTAGTGGATTAACATGGGAGCTCAATGTTATCATTTTCACTTGTGTATAATAAGGTGAGTTATGCATGAGAAACTAAATGTAAGTGTCCTATGGAGTGAATGGTTGGCTATTTGTAAGCTGCAGTTTCTCTTCATTCTGCTGTTACAAGTTTACCTCTGACATTGTTTTTTGTTGTTGTTGTTTTGGTGTGGGTTTTGGTTTTTTGAGACAGGGTTTCTCTGTAGCTTTGGAGCCTGTCCTGGAACTAGCTCTTGTAGACCAGACTGGCCTCGAACTCACAGAGATCTGCCTGCCTCTGCCTCCTGAGTTGGGATTAAAGGTGTGCACCACCATCGCCTGGCTATATAATATCTTTATGCTTTGACAGTTTTATACTTTTAATTACTGTATATTGATCATACTCATTCACAATTACTCCAGCTGCCCCTAAAAACTCTCACACCATCTTCCTCTTGACTGTTTCTGTTATTAATCCCCTGAGTTCAATTAATGTTACTCATATAAGTCTTTGAAATTTAATGGAAGAAGTGAATATTCCCTTCCATCAAAAGGATTTATTTATCTATAGTAATCAGATAGAAGTGATGAGATAACTCACATAGCACTTCAAATCACCAGTCTCAAAAATTAAGTGTCTTATTTTGCAAGACAACCTCAAATCAATAGAAAGAAGATGACACAGTGTCTACAAGCAAGCAAAATAAGAAACTTCATGAAATTCAGCTCTGATGTTGCATTTCTGTAATCCTTAACACCCCAGATGCTAAAACAAGGTTTTCTGGAAATTTAATGAGTCTCTGGATTACATATCTATTTCCAACGTAGCCCAAACTACACATATTGATACCCTGTCTCAAGAAAAAGAACACAGACTTAACCTATTATGAGAGAGTTAAGAGCAATCTCTCATGCCTTAGCGAGTATTGTGAGTTAAACCTGACAGCCTATACCCACTGTGAATCACCAAGCCACATCCAGCATTCTCTTTAAAAAAAAAATAGGGACAACATAGACCCTTCCCCTGCTGTGGTCTCAGAGAGTCCCCTACAAGGCAATTAGGCACACTTTTCTCTCTCTTTTAGGGAATGAAGGCCTGAGTGGGAAGCTGGGGAACAGCAGTTAAGGGGAAAAGCTGTAGCTGGGTGAATATAGATACAGCCCATAAAAACTGCGGAGAATTCATGCCAAGTCTGCTCACAGGTTATTGTGTTGGGATGTCTGAGGTGAAGGGGGATGCAGAGCAGGCAACTATGTCCCTTTTATGGATTCTATGTGGGTCACAGTGGGTCTAAATGTCTGGTGATTCCCACATTTGTAGACAGGAGATATTGTGAACCTTCATACAACATATCCAGTGCTTATCCCAAAGGAGAATCCTATAGAGGGAGCTTTCAAAGGTCATAGAATTCAAGCATATACTTCTGCTCCTTATTTTGAAATAGGATGTTTGACCTTGGGAGTGGATGTCTTTAGGATACTTGGTTTGGGGTAGGTTCACTGCCTAAAAAACAGAATGCTTTTCTCAAGAATTAATAACTTGATATCTCAAGTTTTGTGACAAATAACTGTTCTGGTTGTCCTTTGTATCATGTTCAAGAAGTCTTTTGCCTTCTTCCCCATTTTGTATTGGGGCATAAAAGTGGATGGAAAAATAAGCACAGGCAAACTCTGAAGTCAGAACTTGGTATACAGGAGGCACTAAGTTGCCCTCCCAATACTATGTCTCTGTGTTTCTTTATCTCTGTTCCTCCTACCTAACATTTCAAATCCTCATGCCCCTACCCTGGAACGTATGAACCTGCATTGGCTAACACTGTGGCAAAAGTCATTCCCGAAAGGTGACTGGGGAAATATGGCAGACCAACATGGCACAACTCACAAGGAGACTATTAAAGAAAATCACAACCAATCAAAATGTAGATTTGTGGAACCCAGTCCCAGTGGATGCATCTAAAGTACAACTTCCACATCTAAGGATTGTGAATCATTGTGGAAGAGAGAATACAAAAAAATGTAGGAGTCAGAGGAATAGGGAGTTTACTGTGAGACTGTGTCTCATAGTAATGTTTGAGGCTACACACATAGTGTTATCAACATGAAAGCCCAAGTGTGACCATAACAAGGACATCAACAATAGACATGTTAAGAAGAACAGGGAAAAGTCCAGGAGGCCTCAGCCCTACACAAAACAAAAACTATAGGTAGCCAATAAGTGCTCTGACTGGGGGACATAGTCTTCCTCAGAGAATAACACACCAATTGGTTATCCAACACCAAATGGTCATATCTGAAAATGTATATTCAAGTAACATTATATTGACTGAGCAGGATGTGATTATGCTTGTGTATTTAGAAATGTGTGTGTGTGTGTGTGTGTGTGTGTGTGTGTGTGTGTGTTGAAACTGAAAGAGAACCAGGAGGGAGGGTATGTGGGTGTTTGGAGGAAAGGGAAAGGAGTTATGAAATAATTATAATTCTAGAAAATAAAATAAATAATAAGAATTATAGCCGGGCGGTGGTGGTGCACGCCTTTAATCCCAGCACTTGGGAGGCAGAGGCAGGCGGATCTCTGTGAGTTCAAGGCCAGCCTGGTCTACAAGAGCTAGTTCCAGGACAGGCTCCAAAGCTACAGAGAAACCCTGTTTCAAAAACCAAAAAAAAAAAAAAAGAATTATAACATATTCATTTGTGTGTTTGAATGCTTATGCATGGATATACACTCATGCATATAAACATATAACAGTGTATGTGTGAAGATCAGAGGGCTTTCATATTGCGTTCCATTTTGTTGGTGAAGACCCCTTGTTTGTTCCCAGGCAACAAGATCCAAAATACTCACACAGAAACTAGATTAATTAAAACACTGCTTGGTCTATTATCTTAGGATTCTTATTAACTAACTCTTTTATCTTAAATTAACCTGCTTCTACTATCCTATGTATCGCCACAAGACTGTGCTAACCAGATAAAGTTCCAGGTGATTGTCTCCTTTGACAGCTACATGACATCTCCCTGACTCTGTCTACTTTCTCTATATAACTCTGTTCACATTTTCCACCTGGCTTTATTGTACCCTGCCATAGATTCAAAGAAACTGTGTATTAACCAATCATAATAAAAATATATTCACAGCATATAGAGGAGAACCCCACATCACCTAATGTTTCTGTCTAAATGAAAACGAAGGTTTTTAACTTTAACATAGTAAAATTCATATAACAAAACAGGTATCAAGCAAGAATTATAGTTACCCATAGGCTTGCTGTAATTTGCCTTTATTATGTTTAGGAAGACTTTTATTGTGAAGGGCTATTAGAGTTTGTCAAAGTCTTTCCCAGAATCTAATGAAATGATTATTTTCTTTTTTTTTCATTCTGTTTGTTTCTATGGTAGTTTACAATGACAGATTTTCATATGTTGCACCATTCCTGAATGACTAGGAGGAAGAATACTTGATCATGGTGGATGATCTTTTTGATATTGTTCTTGGAGTTTGTCTGCTAGTATTTTTATTGAGTATTTTTGCGTCAATGTTCATGAATGAAGTTGTTCTGTAATTCTCTTTCTTTGTTGAATCTTCGTGTAGTTTGGGCACCGGGGTGTATGTGGCCTCACAAAAAGAATTTGGCAATGTTCCTTCTATTTCTGTTTTATGGAATGATTTGACGAGTCTTACAATTAGCTCTTCTTTAAAATACTGGAAAAATTCTGTGCTGAAACCATCTGGTCCTAAGCTTTTTTTATTTTTTTCGGTTGGGAGAATTTTAATGAATGCTTCTAGTTCCTTAGGGGTTATAAGCCTATTTCTATTGTCTGTCTGGTCTGTATTTAATTTTGGTATATGGAACCTATCCAGAAAATTTTCCATTTCTTTTAAATTTTCTAATGTTGTGGAGTACAGATTTTTGAATTATGATCTGACAATTCTTTGTGTTTGTTGTTATATTCCCAGTTTCTGATGTTGTTGATTTGTATATTCTCTCTCTCTCTCTCTCTCTCTCTCTCTCTCTCTCTCTCTCTCTCTCTCTCTCTCTCTCTCTCTCTCTCTCTGCTTTTTAGTTAGTTTGGAAAAGGGTTTCCCTATCTTGTTGATTTTTTCAAAGAACTAACTTCCTTGGGTTGGAGTTTTCCTTCTAGTAACTTCTGTAGGGATGGATTTGTGAATAAATATTTTTTTTAAATTTTACTTTGGCATGAAATACCTTGTTTTCTCTATCTTCAGTGATTGAAACTTTTTCTGGGTATAGTAGTTTGGGCTGGCATCTTGATCTCTACACATCTTTAAGATATCTGTCCAGGCCTGTCTAGTTTTTAGAGTCTCCACTGAGAAGTCAGGTATAATTGCCTTTTATATGTTACTTGGCCTTTTTTCTTGGCAACTTTTAATATTATTTTTTTTATTTTGTATTATTATGTGCCAAGGGTACTTTTTTTCTGTTCCCATGTTTTTGGTGTTTGTAAATTTCTTGTAACTATGTAGGCATGTCCTTATTTAGGTTGAAAAAATTATCTTCTATGATTTTGTTGAATATATTTTCTGGGCCTTTGAGCTGGCATTTTCTCTTTTCTTCTATCCCTATTATTCTTAGGTTTGGACTTTTCATGGTGTCAGAGATTACCTCAATTTTTGTGTTAGGCATTTTTTAGATTTAACATTTTCTTTGACTGATTAATCTAGTTCCCCTATTATATGTTCAATGCCCAAGATTCTATCTTCCATATCTTATATTTGGTTGGTGGTGTTTGCATCTATAGCTCCTGTTCACTCACCCAGATATTTATTTCACCCAATGTCCTTGGCTTGTGTTTTCTTTATTGTTTCTATTTCATTTTCAAGTCTTGAATTGTTTCCTTCACCTTTCTTTTTTCTTTAAAAAGATTCATTGGTTTCTTCCAGTTTTTGTTTGTCTTCTCAATTTCTTTAAGGGATTTTTAAATTTTCCCTGTTAAGGACCTCTATCGTTTTCATAAGGTTGTTTTTTTTTTTCAGTTCAGTTTTCTTATGCTTAAGATGTGTTAGAATGTTTAGATCTTGTTGTAGAATCACTGGCTTTTGGTGGTACAATATTGCCCTTCTGTTATTGAACTTGCCTAAAAATGAGACGGTCCTTCAGGGTTCCTGCTTCATGAAAGAGTCTGCCAGACATTCTGCAGGACACATAAAAGGCAACAGATGGACTTTGCCAATACAACGCAGAACAAATCTTGAAATTTCCTGCTTCATGGGCCTGTGGGCTGAAGATGGGTGTCTGCAATGTTACAGAAGAACTTTGGGTGACTGTCCAGGCAGTGAGATGTCTCTGTCAATTCTAGAGTTTTGGAAGTTGCTTATAATGCATTTCCTGTGTATTAGGTAATATTAAATCCTTCTGAAGTCTTTGATGAAGTTGAAGAATAGATGGTTATAGTTTTCCTTAGTTATGATAAAAGATAAAGTAGGTATAAATATTGTAACTGTAATTCTTTCTTGATACCTGTTTTAAAGTTAAAACCTTCTTTTTTATTTAAACAGTAAAGGAGAGGTGATGTGGAAATCCCTTCTGTCTATGTGTTGCTTTTATTGGTTAATGAATAAATCTGTTTTGGCCAGTGGCTTAGCAGAACAGAGCTAGATGGGGGAAAACTAAACTGAATACTGGGAGAAAGAAGATGGAGTCAAGGAGATGCCATGTAGCCACCAGAGAGGAAAGATGCGAGTTGTTCACTGGAATCTTGCCAGTAGGCAATGACCCTTATCGTAAAATATAAAATAATAGAAATGGGTGAACCAAAGATATAAAATCTAGCTAGCAGTATACTTAAGTGATTGGCCAAGCAATGATTTAAATAATACAGTTTCTGTGTGATTATTTTGGGTCTAAGCAGCTGGAGCAAACAAGTGGCCTCCTACAAAAATTGTGTTTTTACATTGGGGTTTGGGCATCAAGATTTAGACTGATTATGGGTGTAGCTATTGATTCCTGCATTTATCTTTGTTGGGTAGATGTTTTGCTCCTTTGTTTTCTGTTTCCTCTCTGGTCTTCTGATCAAGCATTCTGATGACTAGCAAGTCTTCAGATCTAATAATTTGCCTTTGATGAGGGATTCTCCTCTATATAATATGAATATGTTTTATTACCATTGGTTAATAAATAAGCAGCTTTGGCCTATGGCAGAATAGAGCTAAATGGAAAAAGTAAGCTGAATGCCAGGAGAAAGAAGGCAGAGTCAGGCAGATGTTATGTAGCTGCTGAAGGAGAAAGATGCTGGAACTTTACCAGTAGGCCAAAGGCTTGTGGTGATGCACAGATTAATAGAAATGTTTAATATAATATTTAAGAGCTATCTAGTAATACACCCAAGTTATTGGCCAAACAGTATTGCGATTAATAGACTTTTTGTGTGATTATTAGAGACTGGGTGTACAGGAAACAAACAAACAGCCTCCTTTTACACGTCTTAGGTTGTCTTTTGGGGTCCTTGGACTCCTAGATCCAGCCTTTCTTCTGGTAAATTTCTGAGGCTATGGGCAATGGGATGGGGGAATGGTATGTGCCCTGGGTATCAGAATCTGGGAACTGGGGCAGCTCATCTGTGATGTAGGTCACTTAACTATTCATGAGATTGGTGTGAACTATGTCTGGGCCTCTGGAGTCTACTGGAGTTGTGGGGAGTGCCTGGCTTCAGGGAGGATGATGAGATTTGAGGGGATGGGCAGCAGAGTGGGTCTTGGAGGAACATAATCTATAGAATGGCAGTTAAGGTGGCAGGTGGGTCACTTATCGACTCATTGACTGTTGATCTACTATTCTATTTTCAATCTATTCTTTATAGAATAATATTAAAACTTCTAGCACTCACCTCTAAAGTACTTCTAAGTGTTAATTCATGTATTCTCCAGTTTTAAACACCTCATATATCAAGAATTGTGCTCCATTATATGTCTTCATGGTTCCTGAAACTATGACCTCATGTGCTTTCTCAGAATCCTGAATTGAAATATTAGAAATTCAGTATTCTAATGCATGTTGGAAAGAAACAACGTCAGAACTGTAAGATTTTGTTCGTGTAATTTTGTCATGTTACAGAATAAGCCTCATTTGAGGACTTACCTTTCTCTTTATCTACCACTTGTCTGTTTTGGTAAAAAAAATAATTAAATTATATATTATATATTTATGCTGTTTAAAATCACATATGTATAGTAAGATGTTATAATATTGAAGCAAATTGAAATAGTTTTGCCATAACTTATAGATATGACAAAAGCGTAACCATATCATGCTTCACTGAGATTAAAACTTTTATTTACAAGACATATTGGGAAAAATGAAAAATAAAATAACAGAAATATGAAGAACACAGCAAACAAAAGGAGCATATGTAAATGAAAATAAAACTTTCTTAAGACAGGGTTTCTCTGTGTAACAGTCATGGTTGTCCTGGAACTAGCTCTTATAGATCAGGCTCAAACTCACAGAGATCTGTCTGCCTCTACCTCCTGAGTGCTGGAATTAAAAGTGTGTCACCATTGTGCAGCAAAAATAAAAACACTCTTAACATGACAATAAAAAATAATAAGTCCAAGTTGAAAATACATATGCTACTTGAACATATATTTTATGGAGTATTTCATTGCAGGTGGTAGTAGATATTTTCAATATAATTATCTGCTAATGAAATGCAAATGTGTTACAAAATGGTACTCTGCATATATTACAATGGATCAGAAGATAATTGTTAAAGTATCAAATGCTGATGTGGATTTGAAGCTCATGGTTCAGTCATAAATTGAAAGTTGTAAGCAAATTGGTCTGGGATGTCTGCAAACCAACTTGCCAGTTTATATAAGGCAAAACACATTTTCCACATAATCAAACAGTTGTGCCCTCGGGGTTTCTTATAAAGAGAAAACAACTGTTTCATAAAAATGTGCATAGTAACTTAATTTTCAGTAGCCCAGCAGAACAGATGCTCCAATAATCCTTCAATAAGTAGACAAATTAAAATATCTCAGATACCTTGATGAAATAGAATTAAAAATAAATTATGTTCTATATAAACACTTGAATAGATCTCAGAGTCATTATGCTGAGTGAAAAAGTCAAGCTAAAAGTCAAATTTTATAATGCTCCAAAATTTCGTTGTTGTGGGCTGTTTATTGGTCTTTAGGTTTTTTGGGGGGAGGGTACCACCCAACTCCCCCCCCAAAATCACTTCTCAGTTATAAGTGTTTGGCTTTAGCTTGGATTGTTTCTTGCTAGCTTTTCTTAAATTATCCTAACTACCTTTCACCCCTGGACTTTTATCTTTCTCTTACTTCTGTATACCTTACTTTCACCCTTACTCTGAGACTGGCTGGGTGACTGGCCCCTAGCATCCTCCTCTTCTTGTTCCCTCGTTGTTCCTCCTCTTCCTCAGGTCTCCTTCAATCAATACTCTCTGTCTGCCAAACCCACCTATCTTTACTCCTACCTCACTATTGGCTCATTCATCTTTTTATTAGGACTATCAGGTATTTTAGACTGGAAAAGAATCACAGCTTCACAGAGTTAAACAAATGCAGTATAAACAAAAGTAACATACCTTAAAATAACATTCCCCAACATTTTGTACATATAAAATTTGTATCATGAGAGGATTTTAGTAATGGAGAGTTTAAGGACGAAATGTACAAATTAAGTAGGTAGAATGAGGTCCTCTTTCTATGGAAATACTTCATTATTTTGATTGTAGTAATGCTTACATGAATGTAGTAGTGGGAGCCTATTTAAACATCTCCTAGCATGGTTACCACTTATATTAGTCATTTTTGTCACTGTGACAAAATATCTTAAAATATTTAAAATAATTCTGTTATGCTCATTGTTTCTGAGTTTTCAGGTGATAGTTGTCATAATTTCCATGGACCTATAGTAATGCAGAATGTCACAGAGGAGTAGACATGGTGCAGTATAGAGAGCAGTACAGGTGCATAACTTCAGGTGACTAGAAAGGAGAGATACTGAAGGAAATGGACAGAATATGCCCCTAAATAGTGAAAAGGTCACAGGGAAATAATTCCTACTACTAGGCCCCACCTTTTTCTCTCATAAGATAATGGTGCATGATATGAAGTCATTAATCTATTAGTGAGTTAACCCACTAATCATGTCGAAAACATGTTGATTCAATCATATCTTTTATAATATTTCAAGTTTCTAGGGTTATTGCTGCGAAAATTGCTTTCATGGTCCTTTGTGTAATTATGGAATTCCACCATGTCAGGGAAACAAGCTTTATCTATGAAAGCATTATTTACTTTTAAATATATCATTTGAAAACTGTTCTTGGGCGTGGTCTTTATCTGAATAAGTATATAGCCTAATACTTGCATTTTAATTTTCCCATATTTCCTAGAGAAGGAATGAAGTTTTTGGATTTATTTATTTACTTACTTATTTAGAAAAAGATTTTTTAAAAATTTCGGGGTGGGATGGGGGTAAGGGGAGATGGGGAGAGAAAAGGTAGAAGGGAAGGAGGGGGGACTTGGGGAAACAGGAGGATTGGGATAAAGGAAGGGTGGATAGGGGAGCATGGAACCACAATTCTTAGTTAAGGGAGCCACTTTAGGGTGGGCAAGAGACTTGACCCTAGAGGGCCTCCCAAGCGCCCAAGATGAGGTTCCCAGTTAGTTCCTTGGGCAGCTGAGGATTGGGAATCTGAAATGACCCTATCCTAGAGCAATACTGACGAATATCTTGCATATCATCATAGAACCTTCATCTGGTGATGGATAGAGATAGAGACAGAGACCCACACTGGAGCACTGGACTGAGCTCCCAAGGTCCCAATGAGGAGCAGAAGGAGGGAGAACATAAACAAAGAAGTCGGGACCATGAGGGGTGCACCCACCCACTGAGACAGTGGAGCTGATCTACTGGGAGCGCACCAAGGCCAGCTGGACTGTGACCGAAAAAGCATGGGATAAAACCGGACTCTCTGAACATGGCGAATAATGAGGGCTGATGAGACGCCAAGGACAGTGGCATGGGGTTTTGATCCTACTTAATGTGCTGGCTTTGTGGGAGCCTAGCCAATTTGGATGTTCACCTTCCTAGATATGGACGGAGGGGGGAGGACCTAGGACTTACCACAGGGCAGGGAACCCGGACTGCTCTGTGGACTGGAGAGGGAGGGGGAGAGGAGTGGGGGGAGGGGGAGAAGGGTGGGAGGAGGGCGAGAAGGGTGGGAGGAGGGGGAGGGAAATGGGAGGCTGGGAGGAGGTGGAAACTTGTTTTTTGTTTATGTTTTTTTTCTCCTTTTCTCAATAAAAAAAAAATTAAAAAAAATTTCTAGTTTAAAATTATATCATTTCCCCCTTCTCTTACCTCCCTCCCAATCTGCCATAATACATCTTCATGATTTGTTTCAAATTTATTGTCTCTCTGGGCAGTGGTGGTACATGCCTTTAATCCCAGCAGTTAGGAGGCAGAGGTAGGCAGATCTCTGTGAGTTTGAGGCCAGCCTGGTCTACAAAAGCTAGTTCTATGACAGCCAGGACTGCTACACAAAGAAATCCTGTTTTAAAACACCCCCCCACACACACAAAATTGTATCTTGTTTTATTAATTGGTGTGGTATGGTATGTGGTGTGGGGTGTGTTTGTGTCTGTCTGTCTGTGTGTATGTATATTCCAAAATACAAAAGCACAACCTGTTCACTCTATATAAAGTTACTTGTATATAAGTCTTCAGGTCTGAAAATTTGATATTGGATAACCAACTGGTTTTGTCTTCCCTGGGAAAAGGTTATTTTTCCAGTTCTCAGCATAACTTAGTTGCCTGTAGTTCTTTGTTGGTTATTAAAGTCTCCTGAAATTTTGCTGTTCTATGTCAGTAGACTTATTGTCATTGTTCAGCTCATTTTTAGGCAGCCATGGTGAGACTTTACAGGTATATCGTCAGACTTGACAGAGTCTCACAGCAAACTCTTATCCACAAGTATAAGAACAAATACGTAGAGTGTAGTTAGGGCCTATGCTAGTTTAGTAAAGTAGCAGTTGTAGACACTTCTCCAAAATCCATGACTTCATTACCCCTGGATGGTTAGCTAAGTTTCCAATACCAAGACTGATTTTCCTCCTGTTGAGCATGTCTTCAGTCTAATAGAAAGTTGTTGGTTACCGCAAAAGTATGTATGTCACTAATACAGCCTTGGGTTATTGTGACTTGTTGACAGTTGTGATTGATAGTCTTCATAGCTAGGTAGGACTGTTGATTGCCTCCACCCTTTGCAGGAAGTTTGGTGTGGGACAAAACATTTATTGGACAATAGCCAGGCAGGAAGTATAGGCAGGACACCCAGATAGGAAGTAGAGGTGGGTCAATGAGAACAGGAGAATTATGGGAAGAAGGAAATCCTAGTCGGCAGTTCCATCCCAGCCACAGACAAAGCAAGATGTGACTGTCCCGCTGAATTAGGTACCGAGCCACATGGCTAACATAGACATCAATAATGGGCTAATATAAGTTATAAGAATTACTAAATAGGAAGTCTGAGCTACTAGGCCAATCAGTTTATAGTTAATGTAGACCTCTGTGTAATTTCTTTGGGACTTAATGATTGCGGGAACTGGGTAGGACAAAAAATTCAGTCAGCGGAAGTTTGCATGATGTCTTCTCGTATCATGAAAGTGAGTTCTCAGGCTTTCAGGTAACTTCCAGCTCAGGTGCCTCTCCTCCATTAATCTGAAGTATGTGATGGCTTTAGCAATAAGGACTTATGTTTCAGCTGTGAGACACAGCAAAGAGCAACCACATTGGGCTGTAATGTTTGGGAAGTCTCTTGGCCATCCCTGGTCAGCAACTCAAGAGGCCTTCTCATGCCTGGTGTTCGGGTTTGTGTTAGATTGTTCACATGAAAATTTTTCATTTAGATAATACATGCATATTTATTCATTCACCACATGTATTACAGTTATTTAGGTGGTTGGTTAATAGTATGGCCTCTTAAGATGTTTTCATACATCTTATTATTATTTTTGCATTCTTCCTTCCTTATGTAATTATCTCTCTTTTCTCCCTAATGAAAATTCCTCTCCTTTTCCCATTTCTTGAATCATATCATCCATAACCTGCTATTCCCTTCTCTATTGCCGTCATACCTAATCATTCTGGCAATGGTCCATTTATATTCCTGGTTTTGGCTATTACTATAAGATATATTTACATATGAAGATTTGAAGCTAGGAGCCTCTGATGACAGAGGCAATGTTTGTCTTTCTAGTCTGGGATACCTCACTCTGTATGATATTATCTAATTCCATCCACTGACCTGCAAAGTTCATGATTTTGTTTTTCTTACAGCTGAATGGTATTTCATAGTCTTTATATACCACATTTTTATCAGTTTATCAATTGGAGGACATTTAGACTGTTTCCATTTCAAACCTATTATGAATAGAGCAACAGCCAACATGGCTGAGCAAGTATCTGTTGAATAAGATATGGGGTCTTTGGGGCATATGCCAAGGAGTGGTATAGTCGGGTCATATGGAAGGTTTATATTTAACTTCTTGATGATTCTCCGTGCAGATTTCCAGAGTAGACAGGCCAATTTTCTGAATAGTATTCTATAGAGAATACCACCAACACTGAATGAGGGTTCCCCTTTTCCCACATATTTTCCAATATTTGTTGCTATTCTTTGATATGTTGATCATTTACTTTCTGACAAGAATAAAATGAAATCTCAAAGCTTTTTTGATTTCTTTTTCCCTAATTTTTAAGGACAATGAAAATTTTTGAGACATTTGTGAACCATTTTTTTCCTTATGAGAAGTCTCTGTTCAGGTCACAGGACCATTTTTTAAATAAATCATTGCTTATTTGTTTTTTTTTTTTGAGGTGTGTGTGTGTGGTGTGTGTGTTTGTGTGTGTGTGTGTGTGTGTGTTTAACTTTTTGCTTCTGGGGTCGTTTATTCCATACATTAATCCTCTTTCAGTTGCATAGCTGGCAAAGATTCACTTCCATTCTATAAATGCCGCCTTCACACAGTTAATGGTGTTTTTTATCTGAGCAGAAAGTTTTTAATTTTATGAAGTCTAAGAACTTCTTAATTATTGACCTCAATTCTTGTGATATGCTGTCTTTTTATTAAGTATTTTACAATATATGTTCATCAGCAATATTGTCATATAGGTTTTTTTAGCTGTGTTTAACAAGTTTAATATTAGAACAATACTGGCTTCATAGAAAGAGTATGGGAGTGTTCTTTCTGTTTCTTTTTTTTATATTTAAGAATAATTGGTTGCAAGCCGGGTGGTGGTGGCGCATGCCTTTAATCCCAACACTTGGGAGGCCGAGGCAGGAGGATCTCTGTGAGTTCGAGACCAGCCTGGTCTACAGAGCTAGTTCCAGGACAGGCTCCAAAGCCACAGAGAAACTCTGTCTCGAAAAAAAAAAAAAAAGAATAATTGGTTGCAGACCGTTAAAAGTCTTGTAGAATCCTCATGTAGATCTATCTGACCTAGACCTTTAATATATTGGCACAGTTTTTATAACTATTTCAATTCCCCATTGGTCTGTTGAGATTGTCTATTTCTTCTTTGTTTCATTTTTGTGAATTGAATGAATCCAGAATCCAGAAATTCATCCATTTTTTTCAGATTTTCCAGTTTAATAAAATTCAGGTTTTAAAGGTATTCCCTCATGATATTCTACATCATTAAATCATGTTTTAGATTCTTTCTATTTTTTTTTTTGTTTTGTTTTGTTTTTCGAGACAGGGTTTCTCTGTAGCTTTGGTGCCCGTCCTGGAACTAGCTCTTGTAGACCAGGCTGGTCTCGAACTCCCAGAGTCTTTCTAATTTTTGATGTTAGCACTTAGAGATATAAATTTCACTTGAAAGATTGCTTCAGTTTGTCCCAGAGGATTTGTTGTGATTTTTTCATTTTTATTTAGTTCCAGAAAATATTTTCTTTTTTTTTTTCATTTCTTCTTCAACTTGTTCATCATTCAGTAATGAATTCTTTAATTTTCTTGAGTTTGTAGACTTGTTAGAGATTTGTTTGCTGTCAACTTTATGTTTTATTCCATTGTGGTCAGATAAGATACACAGAGTTACTTCAATCTTTTAAAGTTTGTAAACATCTATTTTGTATTCCAGGACATAGTCTACTTTATAAAAGATTCTCAGTTATTGTTGAGTAGAGTGTAAATTCTATGTTTGGGGAGAATATTCTATAGACACCTGTTAAGTTCATTTGTGGTGTATAATTTTATTAAAATCTGACTTTTTTATCTGAATGACCTGTGTATTGGAGAAAGTAGATCATTGAAGTCACTTACTACTGGACTGATTAATGAATTGATGATAATCTGTGTCTTAAATCAAGTAGAATGCTTTTTATGAAATTAGGTACAGCATATTTTAGTTCATATGTGTTTAGAATAGTAATATCTTTTCAGTTGTTTCCTTGATTAGAATAAAGTGTCCCTCTTAATCTCTCCCAATCATTTTCTTTTCTTTTTTTTTAATTCTAGATTGTCAGATATTAGGATAATGATGCCTGAATGCTTACTGATCTCCTTTGATCAGGCTTTAAGGAAATGTCTATATGTAAAGCTGACGTGTGTTTTGGTGTGGGAATTCCTTCAGCCAATAGCCTTTAAGATACTGACTCATTTTGGCATGGTCTCTTGTACTATTCATGCAAATAAAAAGCATGCTTAAACCTCCTTTTTCCTGCTGGATTCCATTCCAGTTCCCAGTGCATGCAGAGAACTGCGGATCACTACCCTTTCTGTGCTTTTATCCCCAAATAAATAAACCTATGTTATACTCCATTCTTGGCTATTGTGGAGCTCTCTGAGATTACTAAAGTGTTCAAGTTTTTTATTTTATTTTGTTTTGTTTTGTTCATTTTATTGTTTTTGTTTTGTGGGGCTTTTTGGAATTAAGAAACATTTTACTTTGTGAAAGTTTTCTATAGCATGTAAATTTTTAAGGACTTTATTGTTTTCCATTTTGAAACTTCTGTGGAGAAAAACACATATAATTCTGAAATGTTGTGCATACCTGTAGACAATAAGAGTGCCAACTTGAAGGTAAATTTCACTACTTTAAAAAGAAATTAAAATGAGCGCTTCTAAATCACAACATACCTAGTGACTAATGAGGGTGTTCTATGTATTATGAAGGTAAGTGAATAACCAATAGCTTTACGTCAGTTAGAGGTTTCATCATCTAGACAGTTTCCAATCCTATATGAGCTAATTTGAAAGAGAACTGTTTAGTCTGACTGTTCCCATGTAACTCCTCTATTTCTTGTATCCTAGTGTATGTAAGAATACTGTTAATTATAAAGATCTATGTATCTCCAGTATAATTCCAAGCCTTGATATACACTTGCTTAGATCTATCACATAGGAAAACAACTAAAACCAGCAAGGTTACCACTATATTCTTGTCAGTACTTAAGTGGCCCTTACTCAGTGAATAGACATAACTGGCCACAAGATATTTTTATTCTAGGCTAGGAATATAAAAGTAAATGCTCATGTCAAATAAAGTCCTTCTTGCCCTTATATCTTCAGATCAATAATATAGCATGCAATCAAATAACAATATATTCAATAAAATAGGTTCATTTAGTACTGTCTTATACAATACTATATTCACCCCAGCTATTGCTTATTACAGTCAAAACACATCAAGGCATGTATTTTAGAAAGAATGAGAAGAATATGAAGAGTCTAAGTTATATTGGGAATACCCTCTCGAGATTACCAATAAGTCTCAAAAGGACACAGAATCATTTCCCAAAAACATGCATCCTTTATAGACATAGATCCAGGCATAAGGATGTGAGTTGTAAAGAGAATGACTTGTGCAGAGTTAAACTGAGAGCTTAAGAAAGAGATGTGTGGTTTTTGTGGACAATAGACAGATGGATTTTGCTACTACTCATTCCTCTCTTTAGCCTGAAATACTGTTTCCTATATTTTCTTTAAGCTTTGTTTCTTGGATATAAGGTTTTGGGATGTTCATATCATGAAATGGTTTTTTTCTCTTTAAAATATGACAGAATCATGAGGATGCCTATGTGTTTGTCTTTGGATTCACCTTCTTATTTAGCTTCTCTAGGAACATGAATTATAAGCTCAATGTCCTTTATTTATGGCTAGAAACCAAATATGAGTGAGTACATCCCATGTTCCTCTTTTTGGGTCTGGCTTACCTCACTCAGGATAGTGTTTTCTATTTCCATCCATTTGTATGCAAAATTCAAGAAGTCCTTGTTTTTTACTGCTGAGTAATACTCTAATATGTATATATTCCATACTTTCTTCATCCATTCTTCCGTTGAAGGGCATCTAGGTTGTTTCCAGGTTCTGGCTATTACAAACAATGCTGACTAATATTAACCTTCATCAGGCGATGAAAGGAGACAGAGACAGAGACCCACATGGGAGCACCAGACAGAAATCTCAAGGTCCAAATCAGGAGCAGAAGGAGACGGAGCACGAGCAAGGAACTCAGGACCACGAGGGGTGCACCCACACACTAAGACAATGGGGATGTTCTATTGGGATCTCACCAAGGCCAGCTCGCCTAGGTCTGAAAAACCATGGGATAAATCCGGACTAGCTGAACATAGCGGACAATGAGGAATACTGAGAATTCAAGAACAATTGCAGTGGGTTTTTGATCCTACTGCACGTACTGGCTTTGTGGGAGCCTAGGCAGTTTGGATGCTCACCTTACGAGACCTGGATAGAGGTGGGCAGTCCTTGGGCTTCCCACAGGTCAGGGAACCCTGATTGATCTTGGAGCAGATGAGGGAGGGGGACTTGATCGGGGGAGGGGGAGGGAAATGGGAAGCGGTTGTGGGGACGAGGCAGAAATCCTTAATAAATAAATAAATTTAAAAAAAATAAAAAATAAATAAATAAATAAAAATTGACCTTAAATCACTAAAACAAAAAAAAAAAATGACAGAATCCAGGCAGTGTTGACACATGCTTTTAATCTCAGCACTCCGGGGGCAAGGCAGGTGGATTTCTGTGAGTTTGAGGCCAGCCTGGTCTACAAAGCACATTCCAGGGCAAGTTCCAAAGTTACAGAGAACCCCTGTCTCAACCACACCACCAAAATAAAATAAAATATGACAAATAGTTTTTGGTGAATTTATTAGTCTGTCTTGAAACTTATGGTCTGTTAAGATTTGGAACATGTTGCACCAGGCTCTTATAACTTTCAAACTCTCTTTTGAGAAAAGCTCTTATTCTGATGGATTTCCCTGTATATGTGATAAGTTTTTCCTTTCTTAGTTTTTAGCACACTTTCCTAACCCTTGTCTATACATATAATTTACCAAATTCACATAATTTGTTCCTTTCGTGGTGTCAACATTTCCTGTATGTTTCTTTCCTGTACTTTCAACTTTTTTTTCTTATTCCTTCTTTATTGGTTCTAAATCTTCAAATTTATCTTTGAGTTATGTATTTCATTTTTTTTGCTTGATCCAGTCCACTTGTAAGGCTTTTCTTTGAGTTTTGTAGCTAAGGTATTGTGGTTTTCAATTCTGTATTTATTTCAGCTTTAATCCTTTCTAATATTTCTATCTCTTATATGAATTACATTTCTATATCCTGGATTGTCTTCATCATTTCTATCAGTTTTATAATTGTGTTTTCTTGGGCATCACTCTGGCATTTATTCTCTTTAAGATCTTTCCTAAATTCCACTGAGCTGTTTCTTTCTATCTTCTGTAAACACCTTTAATTCATTGGTGAAGTTTATGATTATTATTTTACATTATGTGTCCTGGGGTTGATCTAGATGACTCTCATTGGCAAACATTTTTTCACAACTTTTAGGTTTTAGAAGAGAAATACTGGCTTATTATTTCATATTGTTTGCCTTTTGGTGAAGAAATCTCTCATGTAGGCTTCTTTTTGCTAGTTTTTCATCTTATTTGGACAGGACAAGTTCAGTCAAAAGGGGATTTGTGGACAAGTTTGGCCTAAAGGCTAGAAATGGCTTAGGTGTAATGAAGTTATGGGGACAGAGAGAACTGAGCCTTTGTACAGTATGTTTGTTCTAGTCCAAGTCTGAGATGTGAGGATAGATCTGCTCTGATAGATAGATTGGATGTGGTGGTGGAAGTGCTGTGGGTTGGGGGCAATCAAGTGATGGACTGCTTAGGAGTGGTTAGATAAAGCTAGGATATTAGGTGAGGTGTGGTTACTGAGTTAGATTTGCCAGGTTGGGAGGGTCGATGGAGGGGAGGATCAAACAGACTCATTAGGCTGCACTCTGGAGGATGTACAGAGTGGGGATGGGTAGAAAGGTTGGATGAAGTATGTCTAAAAGGAATTTAAAACTTCCTTTAAAACCACAACCATAGAACTCAGAAAAATTTTGTTAGTAAATATGAAAAAAAAAAAGAGAAACGACCTAAGCATAGACTATGTGCCTATTTTGTATAATTTGATGGTGATATTTTTATGTATCAGCTTGATTGGAACATAAGATGACAATTACATAATGAAATGTTACTGTAGGTGTTTCTGTGAGGTGTCATATTATCATTGGAATCAGTAGACTGAGTAAAGCTAATCAGGAGAAAACTTCATCTACGTGACTCTGCCTGAAGAGGAAAATCAAGGGGTAATTTTCCTGCTTTCAAATATGTGCTAATACATCAGGTGGCCTTGAATCCTAGTAATTACAGCTTCAGAGTCTCCAGTTTAATGGTGCTTCCTAACTATCGAGTTTGGAAGTTATCTTGAGTGAGGAAGATCTTTATTCATATAATTCATGTGTAGTCATATGCATGTTTATAATGTATATGTGGTAATACATTTCCATGTATATGTGAAAACCTTAGTTCTTTCACTTTCTTTTTAAGTGTGTGTGTGTGTGTGTGTGTGTGTGTGTGTGTGTGTGTGTGTGTGTGTGTGTGTGTAAAGGGCATAAGACAATCTGAGGCAGCAGTCTTTTTTTTTCCACCATGTGAATCCCAGAGATCAAACTCACATTACCAGGCTTACCCATTAAGCCATCTTGCTGGCCTCCACCTCAGATTTTAAACAACAAAAATTTATTTTTCACAGTTCAGGAGAGTGGTGAGTACAAACTTCAGTCATTGGTAGACTTGGTGTATGGTAATGTCTCATTCCTGACTCATAGTTAACCATCATTCATGGTGTCCTAACTGTGATGGTGTCCTTGTGATTAGGGTTCTAATCTTATTCCATAGAGTTCTGCCTTTTTGAGCTAATTGACCTCTATAGGCTCCACCTCCTAACCAGAGGTACAGTTCTGTCCTAATTTGAACATTCTCATGATTTCTACTCATATAATTGGTACATATGTGCTTCATCATTGTTGGAAAATGATAAAAGCATAAAAACTAAAAATGAATAATCATATAAATAGTTACATATAGAACAGGAAAAAATTAGTACATTTTATGCTGTTTTATTTTTAATCTATGTATTAATGTGTATATGAGAATATTTACATACGCATATATATGGATGAATACACACAGAAAACCATATTCTTTTATATGTATGTATCTCACTGATTTTGCCTTGAGGTTTAAAGTCCAATTTGTTTCAAATATTGGTTAGTTACACTTTGCAAACATTTTCATTGTACTATCATCATTTTTAAACTATGTGACTGTGTGCCTTTAAAAATATTAGTGTTCACTAGAACACTAAACAATGAAAGAAAATGATTCCTGGGAGGAACTAAGCAAAAGTGAGTGTGTCATGGTACTAATTTGCTGCCTTGATCAATATTCATACGTTATATGTTACATATATGATCAAGACTTAGTTTATGGTATTTTCCATCCATTCAAATTGTCATGCATTCAAGCAAACACGAGAATATATTCAAGACTTAGAAAAATAAAATAATATTCACAAAACACTATACTATAGCCTTTAATTATATACATTCAATATCTGTAAGTGAAAATAAATATTTACTTTTTAAATAAGATGAACAGCTATACTGGTTGCTCAGGGATATAATTTCACCTACTTTAGGAAGAAATTTTCCAAGTTCAAGGCTTGTAAATTCAAGCACTATCTCAAATACAAAGAGCCTTGAATTACAGCACATTGGTCACAAAACTTGTGAGGAAAATGGAATTTATCAAAAGAACAATGATGAGAATTTGTTATGGAACCAAGCCTCTCCATATCTGGTAAAGTTTCCAATAGATCACTTTTGAAATTCTTCAGTGATTCTGAGAGATTCCTCACATGTGACATATATTTCCTAATGTACTTTTATAAACTTTTGTATCAAATTTATCAAAGGTGTCCATAAAATCTCAACAGAGAAAAACTCTGTTGTACAACTAAGTAGTACCTCTCTACAGTGACTTTGAAATTAAATTCCAGTTCCAGTAGAATAGAACATATTCTTGTGTTTGTGCTTGGAGAACATTTTTGACATATGAACCTCAAACAAACTGAAATACAGCTGAATTAATAGGGTTTATCCATTTGTGCTATTAGAAACAAGTAAAACCTAGAAATTTCCTCTGGAGTAAATTATGAGAGAAGAAATAATTGTAGGATTGTAGATTATCTTTTCAACTCAAACAAAACATGTCAGCTGCATTAATCTATTTCTGTTACTATAGAAATATCTAATGTTAGATTTTAGGAGAAGTTTATTTGCCTTTTAGTTCTTAGAGTTCAATGACATGGTACCATAATAGTCTTGACTCTAGTAAGGCCACTTGAGTATATTATATCATTGTAGATAGCATCACAATGGAAGCACAATGTTAGAGGCCTACAGTATGCTCCTGTATGTGACATATTGACATGTAAAGAATCTTTATATTTAATTGTTTGCAGTAATAATGTCCAGAATTGTTATGGTTTATATACGACTGCCCACCAAAGTCTTATACACTGAGTTCAGTTCATAGTGTGGTTGTGTTGAAGGAGTAGAACCTAAATATAGAAAGGGGTCTGTGATAGATTATCAGGTTATGTGTCTTCCTCCTTCATAATACTGTCATCAGAAGATCAAGTCTCCTGTGACTGAATTGATTTTTATGGAAGTGGATAGTTATTAAATCATACCATGACTGGGCTCAATTTTCATGCTGTCATTTTTCTTTCTGTTTTCCACCATGTTGAGATCAAGCAAGAGAGCAGGTATGCTATTACTAGCAACAGGTTATTAGATGTTCTAAGCATAAGAATTGAGTCGAAAATTTAATTTACAAATTCTCCAGAATTGGTTATTACATTATAACATCTCAAAAGAGACCAAGCATTCCTTATTTTTATAGCCTATGGCACTGCCTTGTTCATTTTTTCCCCCTTACTACCTTTCCACAGCAGTTGTTAAATTAATGTCTGAGCCTAAATAAGTGAGACAAGGAACAATTCATTAATTTATTATGGTTAAATTTGTCTCATATTCTTTAATAAGCTAACAATATGTCCAGATAGGTCTCTTGATGGTAGCTAAAGAAACAAAGCTCATAAAACAAGAAAATTTAATATCATCCACATTTTTTGTTTTCTTTTTCATATTTATTTTGCTGAAGAATATGTTCAAATCGCAACAAAATTTTTGCTACATTGTCATTGATTCTAAATCACCACAAACAATCACTTATTATGTTTACCTTGTGAAACAGAAAATTTTAACCAAAAGTTTAATTAACAGTAATAACTATGTGATGTAAGTCATTTATACACCAAATTCTGAATTCCATTCAATGTTTAAGGTAACCATGGGAAAAAATAAAGCACCAATATGCCTATCAAATTATCTAAGAGCCCAGAAAAAAATGCCTCTAAAATAAAAAACAAAACAAAAACAACTAATAAACAAAATAAAATAAAACAAAAAAGATAAAAGGAACATCCAATCCAGAAAATAGTAAAGAAAATTGTAAAAGGGACAAAGCAGATAGTCAGAACACTACTGGTTAAAAGATAGTGTCTAAATTTTTGAGTTAGTACTAGATATCACTGAAATATCAGGTAATTCACAACTCCCTCTTAAGGAAACCCAGGCAACATGACATTTTATCATGCTACTTGATATATCATTGTATAATTTATTTGGCGGTATAAATTGGCACACTTCTATTTATCTAAACCTTGATTTAACCCTGACCCTCCCTCTCTAATTATGGTTTACCTCTCCTTGGTCATTGGCTAAAGTTTTTTTTTTCCTTTGTAGGTATACTCACTTACCATATGAAATTGATCTATTAACTGTTATAGAATGTGACTTTCCTGTTCTTTTCTCAAGGCTCTTCTTAATTTGAAGGGTATAACCTGGAAGTTTTATTCAGTTCTGATATTCTCCTGTTGCTTTTCAAGCTACTTCAGGTCACTTTCACAAGCAGAAATTATTCACATTAACCTTGTAAAAGCATTTTGGGGTGTGAAGAATTACCTCAAGTAGGTTTACAGTATAGAGAGGTGTTCGGGGCAGATATATATTCAGGAAAGAACTGCTGAATGTTCAGTAAGCAATTCAAGTATGGGAAACATTTAAGATCATGGATCAGTTTTAACTTCCCATGGCAGGTGAGGTTTGAGAAGTGACCCTATGATGAAACTCTAGCTGGCCCTCTGTTAGATACAGAGTATCAGATGGCTTACATGGACGAACACATTGAGCAATGGCTCATTTGATGGCATAGACTTTTCTTCAAAGTCTGTGGTATAAAAAATAATGTACTATAATGGAAAGTATTAAAAATATTTTTAAAGTTTATTTATTTCCTGTTTGTGAAGAATGATGTTACCCAATATTTGTGACCCCCTTTGTCCATCTCTAAGATGAGCTATTGACCTAAAGATTGGACCATTTAAAATTGTGAGCAGGTTATATTTATGTATTTAGGAATATACACAACAACAATAACAATTAAAGAAAAAGAGACCATAAATTTGAGTGAGAACAAGAGGGGTATATGGGACAGGTTGAATGAAAAAAAAAGGGAAAGGGGAAATGATATATATATATATATATATATATATATATATATTATAATCTTTTAAAAATATGTTAATTATAGAGCCTTACTGAATCATTTACTTCCTTCTGTAATAGTTGATTTCCATCATTTATTTGATTATATTTCCTTCTTAGTAAGAATTTAAAATATTTGGATTTGTGTTTTGGTTTGGTTTCTGTGATATTTTTGACAATAATGATTACATTCTCCAAACTATCCAACATGATTTCCACTAGACACATGTAATTACTGAGCCTTGGTGATGTGGGAGTCCCTTATGTGTGCTCTCATTACCATTAATGAATAAAGAAACTGCCTTGAAATATTGATAGGACAGAAGTTAGGTAGGCAGGGAAGACAGAACTGAATGCTAGGAGGAAGAAGGGCAGAGTCAGAGCAAGATGCCATGTACCCGCCGCTGGAGATAGATGTGCTGAGATTTTGCTGGTAGGCCACCAACTCATGGTGATATACAGATTAATAGAAATGGGTTAAACTAATATGTAAGAGTTAGCCAATTAGAAGTTAGAGCTAATGGGCCAAGCAGTGATTTAATTAATATGGTTTCTGTGTGATTATTTCAGATGTAAGCTAGCCGGGCGGCTGGGACAAACAAGTGGCTCAGTCCTCTTTCTCCTACACCTTGGGATGAATTTTTGTATAACATAGTGTATAAAACACTATGAAGGACATATGGACTCTGCTCTTTTTAGAGGAGCTCTACCTCTTTTAGGAATTTTAACCTGAGTAATGAGCTGCATTATTCTTTGTGATTGTCTTCTCCCATGCCTTCCTGAAAATACTATACTCCAGACAGGATACTTAAGACAAGAACTGTCCTAAGGAATAATTTCATGAGAAAAATGTGGTTTTAATACTTTTTCCAGTTACTGAGGAGTCCATCACAAAAGATCCTATGAAATCAAATGTTTCTATAACCAAGACCTCGAAGCACCAGTTCCCTTCACTTGACTTCTGTGTAAATCAAGAAAACCAGGTGAAAGCCCTCCCTACCAGCTATCCTTCCTCCTATTAATGATGTGTCCTAGAAAGCTCTTTTGGACTAGAGTCTTTACTATAAGTTGAGTATGTATGACAACAAAATCGAGATTAATTTGAGACTCCAGATACATTCATAATCTAAACAGAAATGTAATAGTTATAATACATCACCTGATGAAACCCAGGCTTCCCATCAACCAGAGTGAAGCTGGTTCCCACAAAAATCAAGATCGTCACCAAAGGACCAAAGCATCAAGAAAATTGTAAAAGTGAGAAGAGATTGGTGAAATGTCTGAACTTTCCCCATGTTATAACTGGGCCTCCTGAGTCTCAGTTTCCTAAAAAGACAATGAGAGAGATAGCATATACACAGAGAAAAGGGAGATAACATTTACCAGGTATGAGCCAGTCCACACAGTACCTCAAGACAATGACCAAATAGGGACACGTCCTGGGACTTGTCCAAACATGTCCAAAGATGGAAGAATTGAAGTCCTTGTCAGTCAGTCCCTGCTAGCCCTACCTAATCAGAGATGTACTAATGTAACTCCTGCTTACTTAGCCAATTATAGATAGTATGACCTTACTGTTCCTGAAACTCCCCCTTGCTGTGCTTAGAAGGAGCACACCTGCCCTTCTGGGGCGAGGGTCACCACTTTGTGGTATGGGAAGTCCTTTTGTATATGTGTTGATTTTATTGGTTAATGAATAAAGAAGCTGTTTTCAGCCAATGGCTTAACAGAATATAGCCAAGCTTAAAAAATACATATAGAGAGTAGGCTGAGTCAGGGAGATGCCATGGAGCCATCAGAGGAAAAAGACACGAGCCACCAGCCAGAAACTTGCCAGTAGGACAAGAGCCTCGTGGTAAAATATAAAATAATAGAAATGGGTTAACCAAAGATATAAGAGCTAGTTAGCAAAACACTTAAGTGATTGGCCAGGCAGTGATTTAAATAATATAGTTTCTGAGTGGTTATTTTGTGGTCTGGGCAGCCAGGAACCAACAAGCAGCCTCCAACTACAATTTTGCCTTTGTGTCAGATGTGCAGCCCCAGAATGCTGGAATCTTTACTCGCAGGATAATAAACACTCTTGCTGATTACATACGTGGTGTTTTGTAGGACAACAATAGGACCCTAACAAGAAGACAGTGGTATAGTTGAAGTTGTATTACTCAGTTCTGGAGTAGTACTTCTCAGCTCAGGAGTCCATGTTTGCAGCCAGGAGAAGAATTGCTATGAGAGCTGTTTAGCCTGAGGCTATGAATCATCCTCCTCTTCCTGCTTCCATGGAGGCCTGCCTGCTATAAGCCTCCAGATCCAGGTACTGGGTAGTCCACTAAAGATTGCTCCCTATGGAAAGGACAGGATGGTTTTGCTTGAAATTTCACACTGATCAGACCTGAGTTCCCAAAGGATGATTTATTTTTTTCCAGTTACCAGCCTGTGTTTTTCATTCCCAGGAATGGAAGATAATATACTACAACCTGAATTGTCACAAGTCACACATTGAAGTAACTTCTGTCGCAGTCCAGCCTCAATGAAATCCACATTTTACAGGTTAGGAGCACTAGGATTAGAATTATTATGCAAAAATAACAGAGATATAAGAGAAAAAAAAGTCAGAAACACAGAATGTCACGGGGATGGAAATTCAGTAAATACTGAACCATCTGCGTTTATTCTCTGAAAGTTTATATACTTCACTCTAAAAGGGGGGGGGCAACAGACTTCATTAATATTATATAAGGAATAGACTTGAATTATCTGACCTTTGGTCCAGGTGAAGCAGATCCACCACTGTATTCAAAATTCTAATTAACCACACCCTAGGTTAGGATCTCTTGTTTGTAGCCATACCTGTTGTCAACAACTTTGACAGAGCAAAAATAAACTGAAACTCTCTGACCTTTAGTCAAGGTAGAACAGGCTCACATCTGTGTGCCTTCCACACCAAATGTGTTCAAAGCAGTAAGAAGATTGCGAGAAAATTTACAAAAGAGAGAAACTGTATAAGGGACTATAATATGCTACCCCTAACTATGTCATATTTAGACAATGTCAAGTTTGTGTTATGATCTGATGGGAATGGAGGAAACAAAAAAAAACTTTCTGTGTTGCCTATAATGGCTGAAAAAAAACAGGACATTAATCTGCAAGAAGTCCCTCCTCCTGACAGGACAAATAATTCAGATTCTACAGACAAATCAGCATCCATCTTGTGGTAATTGATTCCCCTGTAATATTTACAGCAGGCAGGGGAAAAATGATCCATAAAGAGACAAGAATGAAACTCAGCTCAGGCCAATTAAATTATAACTGAGGCTGGACCAGGACTTCTAGAGTCTGGCCCAGATCATTTTACTTTAGCCATATTATTCTGGAAAAAAAAAATATTCAGATAACAATTAATTCAGTCCCAAGTACACAACAATTTAAGATATCATTACATTGAGATTCCTTACAAAGTACATCTGGCTTCTTTCACAAAAATGGGTACTATTTACTAAGAGATAGTGCCCAAGATTTAGAGTCTAGAGAGTTGACTGAGGTAAACATAACGCCTGTGGGTGTCAAGATTGACCTGGACCTAAGGTAACAGAGAAGTCACTTAGGCTATTTTAAAGCATAAGTGACATCACTCATAAAATGGGCTTTATGGTCTAAAAACAAAGCTCATGACTTAGGGAAAAGAGTCTTGGATAAATAAAAACATAAATTCTGGGAGATATGGACAAAGTCTGTCTCATCAGGCTGCAAAGAATCACCAGGCTGTAAAACTACCTCATACCTAGCATTCCAGGAGGAGCAGCTATGCACCTCATTCCTTTGAAGAGGTAAGCTATTTGTTTACCTTTTCTGACTTCTCTGTTCTAAGAGGACACTACTTACTTCCAGGCTGCTCAGCCCCAAAATAACCACACAGAATCCATATTATTTGCAATACTGTTTAGCCAATAGATTAAGTGTATTTCTGGCTAATTCTTATATCCTAAACTAGCTCATTGCCATTAATCTGTGTATTGCCACGTGGCTGTGACTTACCTGGTGAAGTTCTGTCCTGAGTGTGTGTCTCTGGTGGGGCTACATGGCTTCTCTCTGACTCCGTCTTCTTTCTCCCGCCATTCAGTTTAGTTTCCCCACCTACTTCTGTTCTGCCCTACTATAGGTTCAAAGCAAATTTCTTTATTCATTAATGTTAATTACAGCATACTGGGTGGAATCCCACATCACTTTTCCAGTGTTTAAATGTACACACAAGGACTTTTTGCCCTCTACACCATATATTGAATAACACCATGCTGAATCTTAATGGCTTTGACCTCTCCCAATGACCTTGCTTTGATGTATCAAATGCTTTGGTATCTAGAAATTAACAGATTTGTTTTGATGTACTTTTTTTCATAGTTGAACAAACCAGGAAGTACCATGCTCTGCCTTAAGTTTCTTCAACTAAAATCATATCATGATGCTTTTTGTTTTTAAATTGGTGAGTCTTTTCTTTTTTAGTAAGATTTTATCATGTAGTAACTCTAGCTGGCCTGGAATTTGCTGGGCAGACTAAGCTAGCAGTAACTTGTAGTGATCCTTCTGAGTTTCAAGACTACTTACCTGCATCATTGTCCATCTACAACTGATATATTATTGACTATAGTATAGAGTTAATTGCTTGTGCTAGATATTCTATGGGTCTCGACAAGTGTCTAGAATACTATACAACTGAAATTATATAAAATGTGAAAAATATTTTTACTTTTCAGATTGGCTTTTATCTAGAAATATGCATACAAAAAATTAAAAAAGAAATTCTGCCCCACAAGTCTCTGTCACAGTATGTCAGTGTGAAAAAAAATAATTATTGTTAACAGTTTTCAGTGTCACTGTACAACTTATGTTCTAGGAGTTTCTACATTTTTAGTAAAAACTTGCTCAAAATAATTCATTCTCTCAGGATCAGACAATGGCATGGTTTTTTTAGTTTATTTTGGCTTGTTTCTTTCTTTTAATTTTTGAATCCATATAGTATGTTAAAAATAATGTTTAAAACTTTTAATGTTTTTGGAAAGTGATTTGATTTTTAGCACATTAAGCTTTTATTTTGTAGCAAAGGAAAAGAGACAAAAAACTATAATTTTGATGACATGGGAGTTCCCTCTGTGTGCTGTGATTAGATTAATTAATAAAGAAACAACCTTGGCCTGTTGATAGGGCAGAACTTAGGTAGGCAGGGAGGACTGGACTGAATTCTGGGAGAAAAAAAGGGTGGAGTCCGGAGACACCATGGATCCACCACTGGAGATAGATGTGCTGAAACTTTGCTGGTAGGCCACAACCTCGTGGTGATACAATGGAGATGGATTAAATTAATATGTAAGAGTTAGCCAATAAGAAGTTAGAACTTGTTATTCTTTTGGTCCCTGCCCTGGCCACGCCCACTCCTTTTAACATCTGACCTCGCCCACCATTCCCTCTCTTCCTGTTTCCTCCCCGGTGTACACACGGGGCTCTGCCTCTCTCTCCCTTCCTTTCTTTCTCCTCTCTCTCCCTTCCTTTCTTTCTCCTCTCTCTCTCTCTCTCTCTCTCTCTCTCTCTCTCTCTATTTCTCTCTCTCCCCATCTTTAATAAACATTTATGGCTATTTTTGTGTTTATATGTCTGACCCACCGTGTGTGTGCCCTCCCGCTGGTGAGAAGCTGTAGCCGCTTGCTCGGGTGCCGGACCCTAGAGCCGGCGCCCGGCACTGCTGGGACCCACCAGAGTTTGCTGCAGGGCGGGGGGACCCCAAGGGATATTTTTTTAAGAATAAGAGAACTAATGGGCCAAGCAGTATTTTAATTAATACAGTTTCTGTGTGATTATTTCATTTCTGGTGGCCATACAAACAAGAGACTCCTCCTACATTTTAACAATGTCTTTTAAAGTACACATTCATGCAGACATATGTTATGGCAAAGGCGAAATGGAGAAACACATTAGTAATTGGTTTGAGGTATGTAATCACAACTGATTATCTTATCCTTATACATGTTTTAAATAGTTACTAGTTATTCTTCTACATGTTCTTTTTTTAATTGTATTTTAGGTCATATTTTTGTAGGATGATTTTCACCTTAAGCTTTATCTGATGTATCATGTCTTTTTTGCTTACTCATCTGAGTTACCATGATGTTCTGACTTCAGTAGCTTCTTTGCATAGACTGTGAATTCCTGCTAGTTGCCTTCATAATAAACATGTGAAGAGATGGCACTTTTCAGTCCTTCTCAACTGTTCTCTTAACCATTAACTCAAACTAATCAGTAAATTTTATCTTTTCCTACTCCCTTTCCTTGTCCAAACATGGATATGAAAGTTATTGCTGAATACCCTTCTCTAGATGAAGGGCCACTATATTAGCAATACTAAGGAGAAGTATCAGATGCCAAGTATCACAAGATAGTATATGTATTCCCCTTTCCTTCTTGCTAGTTAAAATACAAAATCATTTCCAGGGATTTGGAAGATGATGAGGTCCAGGAACTTTCTACTACTGTCCATTTAGGATAAATGGGCTTACCACCTGCCTCCTTTACTTGTGAAGCCAAAGACTGTAATGAGTGTCTCCTATATACTTGATTGCCCACTTGTCTTGCCTGGATGCCATAATTTTATGCCAATATTTCTTGAGATTGTCTCTTTGCGGGATGAGAACACAGATTTGGTAGATCATAGGAAAGTTTCCTCATGGATTTATATAGAGCACTATTAAGTGAGGAGGGCATATAGCCCCCCTTCCTGACTTTCAAAGTGTTAAAATCATTATTGATAAATTCATCTAATGCAAATAGTGTCATCCTCCATTTCCCTGGATATTTCTCAAGGGGTTTCTCGTTTGTCTCCATATCTGTTTTTCCTCCTTCATCTCTAATATTCCTTTCAAACCTCAAGGTAGTAGTATAAGTATACAACAATCTTATGTCTCTCTTATTTCATATTTCTAATTAATAAAGAGGGTTTATGAACACTGGAAAAACAGGTCACAGGACCCCCACATGCTGAGTCCTGAAAGTAGGCCATTAGCTAGGAGGAGAGAGATGTTGAATTCTTTCATTTTCCGAACTTTGACACATAAATATCTATCTATATTTAGAGATTTGGCCCTCCTTGACAATAGTTTGTCATCTTTATTCTTTAACCTAGTGGTTAATCAGTTCTCTTTTGCAATTTGGGCTTTATTTACTTGACAGATCATAGAAGATTCAGAAAAATAACGCCCAGAAGGTATTTTTACAAGTTTTATGTGGTGTATTTCCATGTCAGTGGCATTATTTAAATATTTCTAATGTTTTGACTCTGACTTGTTGTGTTATAACTTTGTTTTAAATGGGAGTGGTGTTTTGTAATATCTAAGGCAATAGAAAAAAATTATTCCAGACAATGAACTCAGAATTTTATTTTTTGCATTGAACACAAGTATACCTTACCAGAAAGAACGGTGTCAAATTTATACTAAATGAGAGATCTTTTGTTTCACCCCTCATACTTAGATTGTAAACCAAAGCCCACCGAGTTCTGTGTTGTTTGATATATTCCTTGTCTCAGGGAGACATAACCTGTGTTTACTTATCTGAGAGTTTCATTCAGTAACTCTAATCAACATGAATACCTAAACATCATTTGAATAAGAACAACACCAATGGGCTTACTAACAGGTATGAGGAAAGTTCACAAGGCCTCACACAAAGAACTATAGGCAAGTAAGGAATGCCGAGAGTGGGAGAAATAGTTTTCCCCAGGGAAAGAGTCCATCAGTTGTTTCTCCGATAGCAAATGGTCATTCTTGAAAATGTATAACTATCAGTAATACAATATGGACTAAGCAAGCTGCATTTATGCTTTTAGGGATATGTATATTAAGTATTATATTAAATAATGTGTGTATATACATAAATATGTATACTCTCACAGTTAACGAAAAAGAGGCTGTTAATTTGAAAAAGAGCACGGGTGGGTATATAGGAGAGTTTAGAGGTAAAAAATAGAAGAAAGGAATGATATAATTATATTATAATTTCAAAAATGTTTTGAAAGAGAGAGAAAGGAGGTGTGAAATAGGAGAGGTGAAAATGCAAAGAGTATTGGCGAGGAGTTGGTAGATGGGAAAGCATAATCAGAATATATTATATGAAAAAAAATAAAAAATAAAGCATCAAAAAAGTAGAGGCCAATGGAAAAATATGACATAATTTTAAAAACTGAAAAGAAATTATAATATTTTATATAACTAAAACCAAATCCCATGAGATTAAAATTAGAAATTAACTATTAAAAATTTTTGTTTTAACTTCTAACCTTTTTGCAGTCTTTCTTGTTTCAAACTGGGAGAACTTGATTATCAGTGAACTGTGGGTAGTAAGGTACATTGTAGTAAGTGATGCTTGTTCTAGACCTAAAATCAATAGTCATATGTGTATAAAACTGTGGTAGTCCACAAGTGACTATTTCCATCTGGAGTCCATTCTGACTTATAAGTCATTTGAGTTCAAGCTTACTCCAGTCTCATTAAGGGCTGTTAGAATATTCTGACTAAGCCCACGAGAAAGAACACTTTGCCCATGAGAAACAATATATTACTTTGTAGATTGCATACTATTGACACCAAGCCTGAGGCACATTGAGATAAAAATTGAAACTGCTTGCAAACAGCAGGCACTTGATAGATAGTAAACTGCTTACTAAAGACAAGAATAGCCTTGTAGTTTTAAATACTGTCAGACTATCTATGCTATGCTTTGTTCTGCTTTTGTATATAAGCAGATTTTGAAATGAATTCTGGGCTGTTTAACAATTACCAACAGACCTCCCGAATCTTTCCTGTGTCTCTGTCTTAGCTTCTTTCATCTGTCGTTTCCTCAATCCTCACATCCGGCTACAGATACCCTAGTTGAGTCATAAGCAGGTTCTGACATAAATGAATAACTCGGCACAGATGTGTGGGTTCATGTGGGACCATGATGAAGACTCAGAGACACCTTGTGAATGCACTTAGCTTCTGTGGCTACAGGGTCTCAGTCTCCATAAACTGAAGGGCTTCCCTAGCCTCTTCCGCATTTTTACTTTTCCTTGTGTTTACACTTTAGCTAGTAGATTTCCATAACTCAAAACAAACTGAATTAAGCTTCCAAAATTACAATGCCAAATGCAAATACCTGATTCATGAGGTTATGACAGTTTTCCGGGTTCCCTCTTAACCAAGTTTTGCACTGGCTTTGTATCAATAGGAAACCCTGAGACAAGATTCACATAGGGGACAAAAGGTATCTGTAACACAAAGAATGGATGAGGGGCTGAGTGTAAACTCTGGAGCTAAGCCAGGTATAGGCCATTGGAGGTGGGGGGCTAGCGAGGGTAGCTTGCTAACTTTCTGGTGTCGGGCCAGTGGGACATTATGCCACAGATCCTCCTTTTAATTATACAAAATTTAATTATTTTTGAAGGTTATGCAGCCTCACAGTATATATAGCTTTTTTTCTATCTATCTGTTTTACAATGTCATAGTAGACCAAAACACATTTTAAAATTAGTAACACTATTGTCTATAACGCCTAGTTCCAGGACAGGATCTAAAGCTACAGAGAAACCCTGTGATGTGGGATATCCTTCTGTATGTGTTTCTCTTAATGGTTAATGAATAAAGTTGCTTTGGCCTATGGCAGGGCAGAATATAGCCAGGCTGGAAGAGAAATAGAGAGAGTAGGTGGAGTCAAGGAGACGCCATGTACTTGCTGAAGGAGAAGGACCTGGAGCCTTTCTGGTAAGCCACAGTCTCATAGCAATACACAGATTAACAGAAATGGGTTAATTCAAGATGTAAGAGCTAGCTATAAATATTGCTGAGTCACTGGCCGAACAGTGTTGTAATTAATATACTTTCTGTGTGATTTTTCAAGTCTGGGCAGTTGGGAAATGATAGAGCAGTCTCCGGTTACAACCATGTCTCGCAAAACCAAAAAAAAAAAAAAAATAGTAAGGCTATTATTGATAGAACAAGAGATCTATTAAAATGATTCATAGGATTGAAAGAAGCTATGGCATTTGCAAAACTTTTCATAATATCTATTCCTGTCATATTAGGTAACTGTTTTTGTAAAATTTTCCCTAATTTCTTTCTGTAAATCATAGACCTTTTGAGAAGAATTAGGGTGACACATCAAATGCATCTTAACCTTATCACATTCATACTTGCTTTCATTAAATCTTAAGGGTGTAATTTAATAAGAAGAAGCATTTCTATTACATTTTAATTTAATCTGATCCTTCAAATTTTCTAACTGATCCCTAACAATATTGATGGAGGAAGGTCATTGGCTAATAAAGGAACTGCCTTGGCCCATTTTATTGGTTAGAACATAGGTAGGTGGAGTAAACAGAACAGAATGCTGGGAGGAAGAGGAAGTGAGCTCAGACTCCACAGCTCTCCTCTCGGGAGCAGACGCCTCAGAGAAACGCCATGTTCCCCGCTCCCGGGAAGATGCACGCGATGAAGCTCCGACCCAGGATGGACGTAGGCTAGAATCTTCCCAGTAAGACCGGTGCTACACAGATGATAAGAAATGGGATAGTCCAGGTGCGAGAGTTAGCCTAGAAGAGGCTAGATAGAAATGGGCCAAGCAGTGTTTAAATGAATACAGTTTGTGTGTTGTTATTTCGGGCATAAGCTAGCCAAGCAGGCGGCCGGGGTGCTAGGAACGCAGCCCCGCCGCTCTTATTTCAACACAATATAACAGCTTGCTTTAACTCAGCTAATTTATTTATTATCTCATTATCAATTTTATCTTGTTTAGTTCAAAGTTTTGTTGAATGTTTATGCCAGTCTCCAGTAAATTTAGCAGTTTGGATTTCTTTATGAAGCACCACTCCAGCTGTTGCTGCTGTAGGCATCAATGCTATGATTCTCGAAATAATTGCAAGAACCAGTACATTTGATGTGTTTTTTTCAATATCCTCTTAGTGAGCTTCTGCACCAGGGTCATCACAGAAGAGTCTTGCTATGGCCTGGACAACTTCATGGGCATCCAGATTGCAGGTCTTACTCTAAGAATATGTAAACTCTCAAAAGTAAACTTAAAAACATTCTAGAGTCAACAGAGGTATGAAGGGCACAACATTCACATGTGATGCTGTAATATATAGGGTGCCATTGTGCAGGCCTTTTCAGTAGTAAGTTATTGGTACACATGGCACAAAAGTGTGGCTCTGATTTAGTCTTAAAGACAAGTTATATTTATCATGCTTAATGTCTAATTTTCCTTTCCATGCCTTAAGACGGTGGAAGGCACTTGCCAATTTCCACAAGTTAGTCTCAATTGAATTGCCAAATTGCAGGAGAGGACTGGCCATTCCAACTCTACGCTATTAGATAGGTTCACTAACAGAAGCACTGATTTCTACAGTTCCATTTAAATCATACCATTTTTGTCTTAATTCTGAGTGAAAATGTTTTTGTGGAGCCGAGCCAAAACGGCTGCAATCTAGGACATCTCCTTGGGAGATATTAATTAACACTTAGGCTTCTCATTCTTACACTGTTGCCAATGCACCCAGTCAAATTTTTTATTGGTAACACCCATCTTACAGAATGGTAGACTTATGGAACTAGTGGCATTAATCTCTTGTCCTTTAAAACTAGATGCCTGAAGCATGTCAAACTTGTTACAACAATCTTGAATAGTATTAACTATGGATAGCCATACTTGAGAAGTTATTTTTAGGCACTGAGTTCTACTTCCCATGCCAATAGGAATTCCCTGCACTCACACAGTGTAATTTTCATCTACTACCCTCTCTGTTGACTGAGAAGGACCTCTGTTGTCATATAGACCAGGTAGTTGTGAAGATCCACTAACCACTACATGAATATTCATATCTTCGCAATTCACTGCTATATTAATTGGAGGATAAAAGCCTAATATATATATAGAGAGAGATTGTCACTGTTACCTATATAATTACCACAAATAAGTATATCAAAAAACAGATTTGTAGCATTCAAGTTTCTTATTTGGCTCCTGCTACAAGCTGCAACATTATACAGTAACTGCTCAGTCATCTTTTCACAAGTGACATCATAACCAAGGGATTTGGTAAAGTCTAAACCAAAAAGCAAGGCTTTTTGGTATTATTGCTTTGTGAATAAGTGGTTGTCCTTTGCTGTAGATTTTTTGCTAAAGCTGGCTTCCCTTCTGTTATATAGTTGGTAATTAATTCCCTAGTTCAGAACAGTTTTCCACTGCCAGGCCTTGTTCCTAGGTAAACACAGAGATCTGCCTTCCTGCAATTATCTTTATCAGCAGGCATTTGGTCAGAGTTTAGGGTCCAGGCAAAGAGCATCTCATTTAAGGTATTCACAGATCTCCAATAACATATAATTACTACCTGCCCAAGCTGCTGCTCCAGTTCCCATGATCAGAAAGACAGATAACAGCAACATCTGGTGTGTGTGTGTGCTATCTGATCAAGAGTCATCAGCTTTCCCCAGGTTTCCTGGTTTCCTGGTGACCTCTGTGCATACTGGGAGAATAGAAAAGGTACACTGATTTAAAATACAATCTATGTCCTATTTATAATTTTACTGAAAATAAGCGTTTTAGCCCTTTACAAACTACCTAAAAATGTAATGTAGCACATTAACCTTCACCTCTAAAATTCTCTGATGATTTAACTCCTTTCTTAACTAACTTCCTTAACTCTATTAAGGAGTTCACCAGATGTCTACTAGCTACTCCCATGGAGCAGTGTGTGTGTGGGTGTGTGTGTGTGTGTGTGTGTGTGTGTGTGTGTGTGTGTGTGTGAAAACCCTTATCTGATTTTCTATGGGGCAAAAGAATTCTGGCCCTGGAACCTACTAGGGCTGGGGAATTACTGGTTTTAAGGGTATATATGACTGGGAACATTTGTAATTGGTAGGACATAGAAAGATGTAGAACTAAGAAGAATGTAGAACCAGGAAACAATTAATGGAGGAAAAATGAGAAATGATGGATTGAAGAGAGAAAAATAAACATGGACAGACAATTCCTATTGTGATTAGATTTCTTAATCCTCAGATTTTTAGTCCCTTCTTTAGCTAATCATGGTGTCCTTAATTGAACCTGATAAGCCTCTCCTTTGTCACACAAATTCTTTAGCTGCCCCCAGGTGGTAGGATTTGTTGTGTACTCAATAGGCCTTTTATTTACAAGAGGCATCTCAGCAGATGAAGTGGGAGAGATTCCCCTTGCTCACTTTGGATTTTATCAGTTTTGACGGGATCCATAATATTTTATCTCCTGTGGAAACATAAGCATACCTTGGTCCTAACAACACTCCCCCTGGCTTTACACAAACTGACCTAATTCGGTAGATTTTTTTCTGCAATCCAATGTCTTTTAGCAGCTGCTGTCCCTGTTCCATAGCATTTAAAAATTTTAAAATTAAAATTAGTAAAACATTATGTATTCTATCTCCAGGAGCCCTCATATCCCCCTTCTGTTTAACATGCATCTTCCTTAGTGTGCGATTATATATTTTTTAATCTGCACCTCTTATAGCTAAATTTTTCTTTACTTAAATTATAGCCTAAATAGTTAAGAGAATCTCCTCTTTGTATTTTTTCAGGAGAGATTTAAAATTCCCCAATAGGGTAAATTTTTCTGTACTGCATTAAACATTCTTTCTAAAGTATTTGTATCAGAAGCAGCCAATAGAATATCATCCGTATAATGATAAATAATCGATTGAGAAAATTGTTCACATACCACTTCCAGTGGTTGATTTACAAAATATTGACACAAAGCTGGGCTATTTGATAATTTTTTAAGGAAGTACTTTTATTGATGCCTCTTTACAGGCTAGGCATTATTATAAATAGGTATTGGAAAGGCAAATTTTTCTCTTTACTGTTCTTGTAAAGGAATCCATGATAAAAAGCCCCATAGGTTGGATTATTTCATTAAACGCTCTTAGATCAATGAATATTTTCTGTTTTCCAGATTCCATTTATTACTAATGCAGGAGAATTCCAAGGGTTAGTAGTTTCCTTCTTGTGCTTAGTATCTAACTGTTCTTTTATAATATTTTTAAGCACCTGCACTTTTTCTTTACTTAAGGGGCATTGCATTGCCCACATAAGCTTTAACATTCTTTCTTATACTTCAGTTTCTATACATTTAATGAATCCATTTTGCGCCACCTGAGATAAGGTTAAAATTGATATGTGCTTTTCCTCTGTAAATAGCATTAATTAATAAAGAAGCAGTTTTGGCCAGTAGCTTAGCAGAGTAGAGCTGGGGGTAGGGAATTAAACTGAATTCTGGGAGAAAGAAGGTGGAGTAGAGAGTAATCATGCAGCCCTCGCGGATGATGTGGGATTTTACTCTATATTCTATGATTACCATTAAGGAATAAAAACACAGGCTTGGCCTGTTGATAGGGCAGAACTTAGGTAGGCAGGGAAAACTAAGCTGAAGCTGGGAGAAAGAAGGGCAGAGTCAGAGAGATGCCATGGAACTGCTACCAGAAATACATGTGCTGAAACTTTGCTGGTAGTCCACGACCTCATGGTGATATACAGATTAATAGAAATGGGTTAAATTAATATGTAAGAGTTAGCCAATACAAAGCTAGAGCTAATGAACCAAGCAGTGATTTAATTAATACAGTTTCTATGTGATTATTTCGGGGCTAGGCAGACAGGAACCAACAAGCAGTGCCATCCTCCAACAGCTGGAAATGGACGCCGGAACTTTACCCAGTAACCACAGCCACATGGCAATACACAGATTAATGGAGATGGGTTAGGTTAGGATATAAGAACAAGCTAGAAATATGCTTAAGCTATTGGCCAAACAATATATGCAAATAATTTTTGTGTGGTTATTTCAGGAGTCTGGGTGGCCAGGAAATGAACAAGTAGCCTCCTACAACATTCAGTGTTTAAAAGCTGGGTGGAGACCTCTTATAAAGGACAATTGGGATTCTAGGATTTTGGAAAATTACAGATATATCAACTTCAATTTTTATTTTTAGTAGGCCTGAATTTCAATGCTATTTACTTGCAATTTTTAGCTTTAGCCTCTTATCATTAATAACAGTTGGCCAAAACACCTTTTTTCAGTATTTTTAAAACCTTCTATTCTATAATTGGAGCTGTCTTACCTTTAAAATATGGGGCAACAATAATTGAGAAATTCTATCACCAGCTTCTATCTGCATATTTTTTCACATAAGCCATCTCTAAAAGCATTGAAACAGTATCTATAGGATTTTAAGAGGTAATCTTAGGCAGTACTCATGAAGCATTTTTATAAAATCTTAAAAAGAGGATTCTTTTCTATAAATCCCAAGTAACATGTTAATGTAACTTGGCAATTCTTAACAGTGTGAATTAAATAATTTGCCTGTATTTTACTTAATGGAGAAACAATTCTGTAACCTCTTTATCAGTAAATTACTTTCTAGGAGCTTTTACCTTAGTAGCCATATTATCTAACAACCTAAAAACTCCATCTGTTTCAGGTGTTACATTTTTATAGAATTTAACCATGAAATTTCAGAAAACAACTTAAAGAGCAGAGCCAAATTTTTCATAATGATAAATAGACAAAAGCATACTCCAAAATCATAAATTTTGCTCTTAGTTTATTTACTATAAAAATTAAACATTTATTAAAACATTAATTAGACAATCAAAAGAACATCTTCTATTCAGTGAATGATTAATTCCTATGAGAATTTAAATAGCATTGACTTAATATGTTATGCCCTGATCTCAATTGCTCTTACTAGAAGTTGGGTTTGTTTAAATCCTTCCTTCTCCCATGAAGGAACTATTGATAATGAAGTATTCCCACTATTAGAAAAAAGTAAAAACATTTCCCTTGAAGGATCTTTAATACTTAGTTATTCCCACTCTGAGAGAAAAACAATAACAACAAAAATTATAAGCAAAGTTAAACAAAAAACAAAATTCTAAGCTCTAGGCTTGCTGGACTGGCCCACTTGTTCCTTTCTTTGTAATTCAGATGCAACAACTCTGTGCTGATAGGCAAATTGTAACTCTGGTTTTTAAATATTCTCCATTTCTTATATTGGAAAGACCCTTCTTTTTTTGGGGTGGGGGGGCTTCTTTGTTCAACATGACCCTGCCATCCCCCCAAGTTTTCCCTTTTGTCTGCGGGGTCCTTGGACTACCAAAAGTCCCTGTTCCTGTGCTGAGGAGATCCGTCCAGATGGGTGAGTATGTGCCATGCCCGGGCTGACGGTCCAGAAAGGAGCACAGGGCCCCTCCAGCTCCTGCAACAGGGGCTTCTTTGTTTCACATGACACTGCCTCCCCCAAGCCTGCCCTATTTTCTGTGAGGTCCTTATTTTTTCTTTATATCTACTGCGAAGAGGCTTTTTTCTTTCCTTGATTTTGTTTACAGGGCCTTCTAAGTTATAGGCCTTGAATTAATATTTTTCCCTTTTTTTTTTTCTGGGATAACGCTGTTTCCTTGGTTCAACATTTCTACTTTTTCCTTCAAAAAATTTCCTTTCCTTTCCTCTTCTCTATTGGGAAGTTTTCCTTACTTTCTCTTTCATCTACTGGGAAGTTTCCTTTGTCCTTTTTTATTTTTTGTCTCAGGAACTCTTGCATTTTTTAAACATGCAGTTAACTGCTCAGCCTTTCTAATTTCTAAATAAATTTCATCTAATGATTACAGAGTAGAGTCATCTCCTGTGTGCTGGTTTTCCTCGTTTTTACTGTTCTGAAACAGCTTCCTTATTTACCTGTGAAGGAACATTCTCTTTTCCTTACTGACCATAACCTGAGTGTCTTCCCTTTCACTTTCCTGTTCTACTTCTGATGCAGTTTTAAGTGACTCCTCTCTCTGTAATGGCTTCAGAGCATTTGATATCAAATTACATTAAGTTCAAATTTTTAACGGTATGGGCTTTCTTTTTGATGAGTTCTCCTCAAAGCTCTCATAACTTGCTTCCATAACTTCAGTTTCAAGTGAACGAGAGATGCCTGAAACCAATGGCAATGCTGTTTAGTATCAAAAGCTCTGTAAGTCACTTTTCCTTCATTGTCACTCCATTTCCTTTAAACAGGCATTTTAATAACCACATATACTGCTGCTCCTGAGATGGAAGTTTCTCAAGACCCTGCCAATCCTGGAGTCCTTTTACTGTGAGTGTTTCTTTCAGTTCTCAAAGTGTCTGGATTCTCTGTTCTTTAAACCACTCATTGGGCACCAAAATGTAACAAGTAACTCCGCAGGACTGTGTGGGTTCATGTGGGTCCATGATAAAGACTCAGAGACACCTTAAGAATGCACTTAGCCTCATTACCTCCATTAATTCTCTTAAAAAAAAGAAAAACATGGTACTATTCTGAAATGAGGGGAACAGTAAAGTCTTACTCATGATTAAAATCAGTGATTTGGGACAATTTTTAGTTAATATGTGGGAAAATAAAATTTGGACTCTTAGACTTTGAGCTACTTTATCATATCCTTTATTGTGAAGTAGTTATCATGTTAATTTAATGTCACTAAAATGAGTGAGCATTCCTTCACAATTTCTACTTTGATTTTTGCTGCATTAGCCTAAGATCTTGGAATTAAATGTTCTGTTTAAAAGTCGATCATCCTCTGTGCTGTCTGTCATTGTCAGAAAGGACAGTTCCATAAGAAACAACTTTCTGTCACAATTGCATATTTGATATATCTATGGAGCGTATTGTTTATAGGTGATATCTGCCATTACCGAATTAAAAAGTGACATGGTGGGCTGGAGAGATGGCTCAGAGGTTAAGAGCACTGCCTGCTCTCCCAGAGGTCCTGAGTTCAATTCCCAGCAACCACATGGTGGCTCACAACCATCTGTAATGAAATTTGCTCCCGTCTTCTGGCCTGCAGGCATAGACACAGGCAGAACACTGCATACATAATAAATAAATAATAAAAAAATAAAAAATAAAAAGTGACATGGTTACTTAAAAAAAAAAAAAAGAATGAACTTAGCCTCTGTAGCTGCAGGGTCTCCTCTCGGTGAACTGAAGTGCTTTCCCTTGCCTCTTCCGCATTTTTAATTTCCCTATTTTTACACTTTAGCTAGTAGATTTTCATATCTCAATAAAAAAATAACTAAACGAAGCATCCAAAATTACAATGTCAAATGCAAATACCTGATTCATGAGGTACCAAGGTTTTCCGGGTTTCCTTTTAACCAAGTTTTGCACTGGCTTTGTATCAATGGGAAACTCTGAGACAAGATTCACACAGGGGACAAAAGGTATCTGTAACACAAAGAATGGATGAGGGACTGAGTGAAAACTGCAGAGCTAGACCAGATATAGCCTAGTAGAGGGTTGTGGCTAGCAAGGGTAGCTTACTAATTCACAGTGGCCCCAGGTCTGTGAGACATTATAACACAGTTCTACATTGTTTTGGCTACTGATTTCTTTTAAACATTTATACCACAAACACGTATTTTTTTAAAAAAAAAGAAAAATGATCCTTCATATCTGAGTGTGATTGTAAATACGTATCATCTTAGCACTTGGAAGGCTGAAACAGGATCACAAATTTGAGATCAGCCTGGGCTACACAGCAAGACTCTGTCTAAACAAAACAATAAATATCATTATTTAAAAATTAAAGGTGATGGTATATAAATTTAATCCATTTTATTAGGATTAATTTTTGATCCTTTAATAGTGAGTACTAAGATAGTTTGTTTACTATCACTTTTTTCTAAATACTCATTGTATGAATTTTATTGTACTTATTTTACCTGATACTTAGTTTTTACTATTGAAATATTCACTAGCTTAAAATACTATACTTTAATTGGTTTATGAACTAGTAGGCCATCATGAGGCTTCTTCATACGAACCTTAGTTGTGCCCAACCCACTTACATCTTCCTTTTCCCAACCTCCTACTCCAATCCCAATTAAAACTTTTACTCACATCCATCCAGTCCCCTGTTATTTTAGAGCACATGTGTTCTACCATCACTTTTTATTAAATATTTATTTGGATAGCAAGATTATAGGTTGCCATATAGTTTCTTCATGCATACATTATTTTCATAAAACCTTACTCTACATCCTTATTTCTACATCCTCACACCCTCATCTCTCCACTGCTTACTTGAATCTCTCTCCACTACATTCTTCCTCTCTACTTTCATTCACAATAATCTACTCTCCCCTCTCCCTAAATGAATCCTCCCACTCAGTGGCCTGTTACTAGTTTTCTGCCTTCCACGTTTATTTCAGGATATACAAATAAAACACAAGATTTGAATCACGCATATGGGAAACACACAGTATTTGCTTAGGGGTACCTGGTTGACCTTAATCAGAATATTTTTTTCCAGTTCCAATCACTTACTTGCAAATTTCATTATTTTATTCTTATTATAACTAAGCAATATTTTATTATAGACATGTACCATACTTTCACCATACACTTGCCAGCTGATAAACACCTAAGTTGATTTTATTTCCTAGTTATTTTGGTAAAACAGCAACAAGAATGGATGTGCAAGTATCTCTATAGAAGAATATAGAATCCTTTGTGTATATGCCCAAGAATGTATATTTGGGTCTTTGTCATAAACCTCTAGATTGATTACCAAACTGGTTGCAATACTTTACACTTCTGCCAAAAATGTATAAGAATTCCCCTTTTACCACATCCATGTCAGCATTTGTTGTCATTGTGTTCCTGGAGATAGCCTATTCTTAACAAAATGATATGGAATTTTAAAGTAGTTTCAATTTTCATGTCTCCTAAAAAATAATACAGGCTATTCTTATTTCTCTGAGATAGTAAGACTTCATTGCTGAAGACTCCACACAGTGAGATTTCAGCACAGAGAAACAGCAATCATGAACTGACCAGGAAACTCTCTTCCTGAAGGTGCGTTGTAATCTGCTGGGGAGGAAAAGTCATGAACTAGTCTTCTTCAGAACTATATGTTGCATGCTATAATAATTTGTCAGGCGAGATGTGCCTACAGATGCATAGAGGCACTATTATTCATGGTATCAACCAACCACTCTCATAATTGAATTTGAAGCCTGCTCCTGGAGTAGGAACTCATACCTACTACAGTAAACATGCAGAAAAACAATTACTAGGGAAGCTGTAGTCCTTGATGTGCACTGAGCCCCTGTCTGCACTCTATGCACTACAATGCAGTTCGCAAGCTTCGGGCAAGCGGCTAGAGGTTGAAATACACAAACACACACAAAGACAGACAGACACACTGGTAAGAAGCCCTTTATTCAATCGCACCATGAAGGCTTATATACCCAACAGTCAAGTGGGGCAACAGGTGAAAACCTTATCCTCTGATCCTCAAGGCAAGGCACAGCTTTTAGTAACTCTAATCAGAAGGCTTTAGCAAGGAAGAACAGCTGAAGGCCAGGACTCCAAATGGTCCCAACAAGTCCCTAGGGAAGACTGGGTTGATGTTTTTGTAAAAGGTCATGCTGTAAAACTCCCTTCTAAATATTTATGTTTATAGTCATCAGAAAAAGAAATAAAAAATACTCCTTCAAAATGACTAGAGCAGGCCTTGTGCATAGTGTCATAGTCTCTGTGAGTTCATTTGTATATCAAATCTGTTGTATCCCAGCATGGAGAAAAGGGAAGTAGATACAAAGTCCCACCTTTAACCAAGAAGCTATTTGCAAGCCATACTTGTTGGGAAAAGGGGAAATCAGTTTTCTCCAAAAGATTCTCACTGACTTTATCAACCACACTTCAGAGCAGCCTCATGCCCAGGAGTGGCTGACCAATACAAAACATACAGCATGATATTGTGTTAACAGATGGGGAGGATGAAAAAGGATTTGAGGGAGCATAAAACATGATCAAAACACATTGTATGAAAAAGTACTTTTTAAAAAAGAGGCTAGGAAAAGTTTTGAATACCCTAACTCCTTTTTTAAAGCTTCATTTCCTTTACTAACAAAGAACAGACAAAGTGTGTCGCACTTGTGGAACTCTTGAATCCAGTATCTGAGACTGGGTAATTTCTTAAGAAGGAATTTTTTTTTTCAGATCTGGGGGCTTAAAAGTATAAAAAAACAGGATTGATTTCTGGCAAGTAACAGCATGGTATATTCTATTGCAGAAGGTAAGGACTAAGCAAAAGTAATGAAAGAAATAACTAAAAGAGAGACAGAGGAAAGAAGAAAGGAAGATGAAGTATACAAGTGAGTAGGATGGAGGGAGGTAGTGAAATAATGAGATAAAGAGAGACAAATTTGAGTGAGAATCTAAGAGAGTCTCCAAGGAGAATCAGAACACGGTAACACAGGATATAAAAAGATATAGAGGAAAGAAATACAGAAGGAAATTGAGGGGAAGTAGATAGGAGGATGGAAGTGAAGCAGGGACAATAAACAGTAATATATGGGAAGGGCAAAAGAGAGGGACGGAGGAAAAATGCTAAGAGGGTGAGAAAGGAGAGACAGTTTGCTTAAACACATATTTTAATAATTTTATTTTCATGAAAATGAACCCTTTGCAAACCTTTTGTTTTAGCAGGCTTACCACTAGTATCAAACAACAAACTCTTAAGGTTAATCATTCTCTTAGTCTGTTAGTGGAGCTATAAGAGAATGCCAAAGAGTGGATCATTTCTTGTCTTTCAATTTTGTTTGCTGAACATAGAACCTTTCCTCACGCAAAAGATCTTGATTACAGTTTCTCCCACTCTAGTTATTCCAGTCTCTAGCCACCTTCCCTGCCCTCCAGATCCACTTCCTTTCTGTCTCTCATTAGAAAAGAACAGGCTTCTAAGAGACAACAAGTAAACATAACAAAATAAAATATAATAAGATACTCAGAAGACAAGTAGGGCATTTATACAAAATCACAAATATGAAGTGGCATCTAAAAGGAATGATTTTCTTACCATATTAATAATGCTGATGAAAATGTTCAGGAATAAAACTGGATTGCATTAAAAGTTACATGGGACCAGTGAAGGCGAAGATGTAAGTCACAACAATCCCACACCAGTTTGGAATTATGATTAATAGAATGGTTATTTATTTAAAGGGGAAAAACTTACAGATCACCATCCCAGACAACAGCCCTCTGCGCAATCAGGAAGGGAGTCTAGTTGCCAGAAGCGGAGCAGGAAGTAAAAGAGAGAGGAGAGCGAAGTAGCCCCTTTTTTTAAATGGAGAGAGACCACGCCCCAATGGGCTGGTATCTCAGCGACTATTAGCTGGAGGAGAGGGAGGACCTCCCGCAACAGACCAGTCTAAAACCGCAACTTTCTACTGCAAACACAAAGCCCACACTATCACTATTTTTCTTCATTAATAGCTCATCATGAAATTATATCATTCAATTCAAGAAGGTTCTTCAGCCCTCTATGATCTTGTATCATATCTTAACTTGGATTACATTTTTAACACTAAAACATGTCAAAGGTTCTCTTATATGTATGATTGGGAGTAAATCAAGTTACTACTATATATAACAGAATCCAGAATTAAAAAATAACTCCAGTTAAAAATTGTGAGGACAAAAAAGAAGAATCTTCTGCTCATATAATAAAAGTGTGTAAAAATCTGAAGAGATGAGACTAGGACAGGAACAACTAAAGAAAAAATAAAAACAAACAAAAAATTTAAAAGTATAGTTGGATCATTTGATACTAAATATTTGTTATATTTTATTTATTTACTTATTTATTTTATTTTTAATGTACAGGGGACATGATTTGTAGATGCATCCTTATATATGTGTAGGGGCCAGAGCACAAATTGAGTGAGTTGTTTTCCCCCTTTTACCAAGTGCAACCTGGAGATTGAATTCATGTCATCAGATTTAGTAACAAATGTCTTTACCCATAGAGTCATATTGCTGCTCATGTATTAATGTTTAAGATTTCCACAATGGCTAGAAAAAAAATTATGATCTCACCAGTGTTGCAGTGTTTGGCCCGGCTGCCCAGAACCAAAATAATCACACAGACACTTTATTAATTAAAACACTGCTTGGCCCATTAGCTCTAGCTTCTTATTGGCTAACTCTTACATCTTAATTTAACCCATTTCTATTAATCTGTGTATCACCACAAGGTCATGGCCTACCAGCAAAGTTTCAGCACATCTGTCTCTGACAGCATATCATGGCATCTCTCTCCACCTTCCTTCTCCCAGCATTCAGTCCAGTTATCCCCACCTACCTAATTTCTGCTCCAACAACAGGCCAAAGCAGTTTCTTTATTCATTAATGGTAATCACAGCACACATCACCTCTCCTTTTCTGTTTAAATAAAAAGGAAATTTTTAACTTTAACATAGCAAAATTATATATAACAAAACAGTTATCAAGCAAGAATTAGTTATATCTACTTTATCTGTTATAATAACTAAGTGAAACTATGCTATCTATTTTTCAACTCCATCAAAAACTTCAGAAGGATATAATATTACCTAAGTAAACAGGAAGTGCACTGTAAGCAACTTTCAAAATTCTAAAATTAACAGAGACATTTCGCTGCCTGTACAGTCACCCAAAGTTCTTCTGTACTGTTGGGGCATCCATCTTTAGCCTATAGGCCCATAATATCCAGCAGACTTCTCCATGAAGCAGGAAATATCAAAGACAGTTCAGTCACTTTCTTTTGTATCATATTAACATGCTGTCTTGGGGGTGTATTTATTTTTTATTTTTTGTTTTTACATCCCAACTAAAGTTTCCTCCCATTTCCTTTACCCTATTTCCCTTTTCCCATCACCATCATCTACACAGCCCACTCTATTTCTTGTCAGATACAGGTGGGGCTCCCGTGGATTTCAACCAACCAGTGGTATATCAAGTTGCAGAGAGACTAAGCACCTCTTCTTCTATTAAGTCTGGATGAGGCAATCTGATAAGGAGGAATATGTCCCCAAAGCAGGCAAAACAGCCAGAGATTGCCCTTACTCCTAATGTTAGGAGTCTCACAAGTCAACCAAGCTACACAACTGTCAAAGATATGCAGAAGGCCTAGGTTGGTCCCAAGCAGGTTTTCTGGTTGTGGGTTTGGTCTCCGTGAGCCCCTATGAGCCCAGGTTAGTTGGTTCTTTGGGTTTTCTTGTGGTATTCTTGAACTCTCTGGATCCTATAATCCTTCCTCCCCTTTTTTCATAGTATTCCCTGAGGTCCACCTAATGTTCATCTCTGGGTCTCTGCATCTTTTTGCATCAGCTGCTGGGTGAAGCCTCTCTGATGACAAGTGGGCTAGACACCAATCTATGAGTATAAGAGAATATTATTTGGAATCATTTCCTTTTTTTCTGCCACTTGTGTTTGACTCTGTCCTAGTTCTATGGGGTTTCCAGCATCTATGTCATGACCCTCAGTGGTGAGCTCCCACTCAGGATATGGGGATCAGGCTGGACCAGTCATTGATTGGCCACTCTCAAAATTTGTGCACCACCTTTACCCATCACATCTTGTAGGCAGGCCAGACTGTAGGTTATAGGTTTTGTGGCTAGTTTGGTGTACCAGTCCCTCCACTAGAAGTCTCGCCTAGTTACAAGAGATGACCAGTTTAGGTTCCATATAAAGGTATTGGTAGGAGTATTCACTAGGGTCATCATCTTAGATTCCTGGGAGTTCCCACCACTCTATTTGGTATCTTTAGTTCTGAAGTATATTTTGCAGTTAGTTATCATGCATCTAACAGCATTTTCTTACCCACTTAGCATTATTTCTGCTATTAGGGTATTTTTTATGAATCCTTCTTAATTTCAGCATTTTCTTTTTTTGTTTCTGTCTTTAGAATTAAATATATATATAGATATATAGATAGATAGATAGATAGATAGATAGATATAGATATGGATATATGGATACAATTTCTTTGAAAATTTAATACATAACTGTAGCATGAATAATAAAAACCCACACACAGATATTGGGCTCAAGATGAATATCAGAAAAGCAAAACACCCAAGTCAATAGAAAAGTCTTATCTCTACAAAGGCTGGGTGACTGCAGACAGAGCTGAGCTTCTGTCTCCTTCCTTTTCATATTCTCCTCTAGTGCTGGGATTAAAGGCATGTGACTCCTTAGAACTGCGATTAAATATGTGAGCCATCACTGCCTGGATCTGTTTCTGCACTAATCTTGTATAGCTCTGGGTAGCCTTGAACTCAGAGAGATCCATCTACATCTGTCTCCCAAATCCTGGGATTAAAGATGTTTGACACCACTTCCCAGCATCCAGTGGTTTAGTTTTATTTATTAAAATATAAATAAAATTGTAGTAATATGGGGCGGCAGGGCTGCGTCCCCCACACCCGGCCACCCACATGGCTAGCTTATGCCCCAAAATAATTACACAGACACTGTATTCTTTTAAGCACTACTAGGCCCTTTAGCTCTAGCACTTACAGGCTAATTCTCACATCCCGATCAACCCATCTCTAATAATCTGTGAGAACCGGTCTTACCGGGAAGATTCTAGCCTAGTCCATCCTGGGTCGGAGCTTCATGCCCGGAGCGGGGCATGGCGTCTCTCTCAGGCGTCTGCTCCCAAGAGGAGCTGTGGAGTCTCTGAGCTCACTTCCTCTTCCTCCTAGCATTTTGATCTGTTTACTCCACCTACCTATGTCCTAACCAATAAAATGGGCCAGGGCAGTTCCTTTATTAGCCAATGACCTTCCTCCATCATTTCCCCTTTTTCGGTTTAAACAAAAAAAAGGCTTTAACATAGCAAAATTACATATAACAAAACAGTTATCAAGTAAAAGTTACAATAATCTTTATCATAACTAAGGAAAACTATAACTATAACTAACTATTCTTAACTCCATCAAAGACTCCAGAAAGATATATTACCTAAGTAAACAAGAACTAAGAAACTTCAAACTCTAGAAATGACAAAGACATCTCGCTGCCTGGACAGTCACCCAAAGTTCTTTTGTACCGTTGGGGCATCCATCTTCAGCCTTCAGGCCCATGGTATCCAGCAGACATTTCCATAAAGCAGGAAAATTCAAAGTCAGTTCAGTCACTATCTGTTGTGTCATGCAGAATGTCTCGCAGACTCTTTCAAAATGAATCAGGAACCCCGAAAGATCATCTCACCTTAGGCAAGTTCAGTAGTCCTCTCTCTGCGGGTTCTCTGTGTCCAGTTTATGCAATAGTCCAGGCAAGAGCAGTTTCTTGCCCAAATGGCTATCAAAACTCCATAACGAGCCTCTTCGATGCCCATCTTCCTCTTGAAGTAGATTGGTGCTGCCAGGAGCAGAGTATCTCATTGTCATGAAAAGTCCTCAGTTATTAAAACATTAAATGTCCTATTCTATAATCTTTGAAAGACATGAAGAATGTCTATCTAAAATATATCTCTATATATCTAGAAAATCTAATTAACATGACTACAAGCTTTACTATTATCGATGATTATCCATTAACAACCTATATTTCTTAATTATACATTACATTTTTTAATGAACTACACAATCACAATACCTTAATCAAAATCAGAAACACTTATACATATAACAAAATTGACCTTAAATCTCTATCAATAAAGCAAAATCTATACTAATGTAAATTATTCATATCTATATCATATCCCCCTTTAAATGTGAAAGAACATTTATAAACCATATTTGGGAACATGGGCGCAGTTTTTTCTCTCCAAACTGCTTCCTGCTGAATGGGGGCGTCGTTAATTAGGTCTTTCATGGTATAACCTGTGTGCTAGTTTTATCTCAGTTGGCAGTTGAGTGAAGCAATTTTTTGAAGGCGTTCACACCAACCCTTCAGGAGGGCGTGGTCCATCATACCAAATCGGAATAGAAGAAATGAACAGCGTCTCATCCTCTGTGAAAACAAAATAAGAAACTCCTTTCCAAAGTATCATATCCTTAGATCCAAATTCAAAATATCTATGTTGGATTAGTTCAGCAGCATTTATAAATAAATATCTTTTAGCAGCTGTTGCTCCTTCCTCAGCATTCAAATAATTCAAAGAGAGCATAGTAGCATACAGTATCAAGATTCTCTGTGTATTTTCCATCTTCGTGCAGCTTTGTTTTAACCTCTATTTTGTTTATTTTTACTTTTAACTCTTTGCTTTTTGAGACAGGTTCTCTGTATCTTTGACCTGAAGTAACTCTGTAGACCAGGCTGTCTTTGAACTCTCAGAGATCCGCCTGTCTCTGCCTCTCAGGCATTGGGATTAAAGGTGTATGCTAAGACACCTTGAACTCACAGAGAACTGTTTGTCTCTGCCTTCTAGGCACTGGGATTAAAGGCGTGTGCTACCACACACAACAATTCTCTTCCTTTTTTTGTTTTTTACTTTAAGAACTTCAACTTTTAGTCTGCATATATTTTTAACACACTTTAAACCATTCAGAAATTTTCTCTGTCTTTGAATCTCTCTTTACTGTATATCTCTCTTTTTTTGACCACATGAATCTTTAATTTACCAAGCAATCTCAGTAGGACTAAAGGCGTGGCTTTGCCAGCTAGAGCCAGTCCATTCCTTAGCTTTCCAGGCTCGTGGCGGATATACAGGCTGTAGCCATGTTTACTGCAACAACTGTATGGCATTTCAAGGTCCCTGCCAGCAAGTGAGCTACAACAGACAACACTCAAGTCCTCGCTCGGTAGCCGGCCCTCCTGCTTCAAACAGTCAGAGTTTGCCCTGGCAGGATGGCCCAGAAAGCCGGCATTTTTAAACGGTGTAGCTTTTTTCCTGCTACGGCTGAAAACCGAAAAGCATGCGTTCAGCTTTTCATCAACACCGTTTAAGTGTTTCGTGGCAGGACCTCTTAATGAGCTGCAGACTTTGCAGCTAAAGCTGAGTCGGGAAGCCTCTCTTAGATGAGGCGCTTGCTTGCCTCTGGCAAGCAGAGTAGACCCGAGAACACAGCGAGTCTAGTTGCCATCAAACAAATCGTAGCACTTTACTCCAAATGCTCTATTCAAAAGCTCTGTCTCCCGCAGGAGCCAGACAGAGATCACAATGGCGGCACAGCCCCAGGAAGTCGCGCTTTAAAATGACACAGCCTTTTTTCTGCTACTGTTGCTGAATCAGGAAATCTCTCTACAGCACGCCACCAACAAACAGCAAAAATCTGTGTTAAACTCTCTTTCCCTTATTTTTAAGCCTTCTCAGGTTTTTTAAGTGGGTTTAGTTGTTCACACGTCTGGGCGCCAAATGTAGTAATATGGGGCGGCAGGGCTGCGTCCCCCACACCCGGCCACCCACATGGCTAGCTTATGCCCCAAAATAATTACACAGACACTGTATTCTTTTAAGCACTACTTGGCCCTTTAGCTCTAGCACTTACAGGCTAATTCTCACATCCCGATCAACCCATCTCTAATAATCTGTGAGAACCGGTCTTACCGGGAAGATTCTAGCCTAGTCCATCCTGGGTCGGAGCTTCATGCCCGGAGCGGGGCATGGCGTCTCTCTCAGGCGTCTGCTCCCAAGAGGAGCTGTGGAGTCTCTGAGCTCACTTCCTCTTCCTCCTAGCATTTTGATCTGTTTACTCCACCTACCTATATCCTAACCAATAAAATGGGCCAGGGCAGTTCCTTTATTAGCCAATGACCTTCCTCCATCATAAAATATCACTATATATAACATAGATAGAATTTATTTTGATCATCCCCACCTGCCATACATGTTGCCCTCCCAACTTCATGTACTTTCTCTATTTATAACCTACTAATTCTAATTTATGTGACCCATATGTACATGGACAAGCTGCCAGACCCCACATCCCTGAAGACATTGACCCTCCCTCCTCTGATAACCACCATTACCTAACTAGCTCTTAGAATCTTTCTATTCCCTCTTCTGTGGCATTGCCTGAGCCTCGTGGGAAAAGGATGGATGTCATGGTCAGCACTCTACCATCACATGTTCTCTGCACTTTAGCCATTTTTGAGTTTCTGTATTGACTGAAATCCAAAGATGGAGGAAGGTCATTGGTTAAGTAATAAAGAAACTGCTTGGCCCCATAGGTTAAAACATAGGTGGGAGGAGTAAACCGAACAGAATGCTGGGAGAAAGAAGCTGAGTCAGGCAGTCGCCATGATTCTCCCACTCCAGGCAGACGCAGGTTAAGATCATTCCTGGTAAGCCAGCTCGTGGGCTACATAGATTATTAGAAATGGGCTAGTCCAGGTGCGAGAGTTAGCCGAGAAAAGGCTGGAACTAATGGGCCAAGCGGTGTTTAGAAGAATACAGTTTCCGTGTAATTATTTCAGGTAAAGCTAGCCGTGCAGGCGGCTGGGTGCCAGGGACGCAGCCCCGCCGCTCCTACTACAACAGAGTGGTGCCCAACGTGGGGCACGAACCCACGACCCTGGGATTAAGAGTCCCATGCTCTACCGACTGAGCGTAGGCTTGAGAGAGACAAGAAAAAGAATATAGAGAATAAAGTTAATGTTTTTTTTAAAAGGTAAAGTCTTTAAAGAAACAGAGTACAGATAGTTTAGAGATTAAAAGAAATAAAGAAAAATAAGCCATGTAAAAATGGAAAATTCACAGAGAGTCTGGATTCTTTGTATTATTGTGTTTTCTTTAAAACTTTTGACTGTGAAGGATCTAAGTACAGAGAGACATTTCATTACATGGGCTGCCAAGCTAAACCAGAATGGATATAAGGGTATTACGATTTCAAAATTTGAGTCTAAGGATATGATGCTTTGGAGAGGGTCTTCTTTTGTTTTCACAGAGGACCAGCCCCTGTGGATTGCATTGATCCCGATACGGTATGATAGACCACGACCTCTCGAAAAGTTGCTGTGAACACCCTCAAATAATTACTTCACTCAACTGCCAACTGAGATAAACCTGGCACACAGGTTACACCCTAAATGATCTGATTAACAGTGCCCCCATTCAGCAGGAAGCAGTTTGGAGAGAAAAAACTGCACCCATGTTCCCAAATATTATTTATAAATGTTCTTTTACATTTAAAGGGGGATATGATATAGATATGAATAATTTGCATTAGTATAGATTTTGCTTTATTGATAGAGATTTAAGGTCAATTTTGTTATATGTATATGTATTTCTGATCTTGATTAAGGTATTGAGATTGTATAGTTCACTTAAAAATGTAATATATATATATATATAGGTTGTTAATGCATAATCATAATAGTCAAGTTTGTAGTCATGTTAGTTAAGATTTTCTAGATGTACATAGATATATTTTAGATAGGCATTCTTTATATCTTTCAAAGATTACAGAATATGGCATTTAATGTTTTAATAACTTAGGACTTTTCATGACAATGAGACACTCTGCTCCTGGCAGCACCAATCTACTTCAAGAGGAAGATGGGCATTGAAGAGGTTCCTTATGGAGGTTGATAACCATTTGGGCAAGAAACTGCTCTTTCCTGGACTATTGCATAAACTGGACAAAGAGAACTCGCAGAGAGAGGACTGCTGAACTTGCCTAAAGGTGAGAAGGTCTTTCAGGGTTCCTGACTCATGAAAGAGTCTGCGAGATATTCTGCAGGACACAACAGAAATTGACTGAATTGTCTTTGGAATTTCCCGCTTCATGAAAATGTCTGCTGGATACCATGGGCCTGAAGGCCGAAGATGGATGCCCCAACGATACAGAGGAACTTTGGGTGACTGTCCAGACAGTGAGATGTCTCTGTCATTTCTAGAGTTTTGGACTTCGTGTTTGCTTGGTAATATTATATCCTTCTGGAATCTTTGATGGAGTTGAAGAATGGTTAGTTATAGTTATAGTTTTCCATTGTTATGATAAAAGATAAGGTAGATATAAATATTGTAACTGTAATTCTTGCTTAATAACTGTTTTGTTATATGTAATTTTGCTATGTTAAAGTTAAAGCCTTCCTTCCTTTTGTTTAAACAGAAAAAGGAGAAATGATGGAGGAAGGTCATTGGTTACGTAATAAAGAAACTGCTTGGCCCCATAGGTTAAAACATAGGTGGGAGGAGTAAACAGAACAGAATGCTGGGAGAAAGAAGCTGAGTCAGGCAGTCGCCATGATTCTCTCACTCCAGGCAGACGCAGGTTAAGATCATTCCTGGTAAGCCAGCTCGTGGGCTACACAGATTATTAGAAATGGGCTAGTCCAGGTGCGAGAGTTAGCCGAGAAAAGGCTGGAACTAATGGGCCAAGCGGTGTTTAAAAGAATACAGTTTCCGTGTAATTATTTCAGGTAAAGCTAGCCGTGCGGGCGGCTGGGTGCCTGGGACGCAGCCCCGCCGCTCCTACTACAACAATCCAATGCAAAAGAAAATTTCTCTGATGATGCCTGAGAGCTTCACTAATTTGCACAGTGAGCTGGACTAGCAGTAGAAGTCTGCATTAGAGTCGAACCTTTCAGGACTACACTTATCTATCAGCTCTGGGAGCATTTCACATGGAATTTTGTTCATTTTTGGTAGGAAAGCTATTTTATGATATTTATTACGATGATTCAGGAAAACGGTGCCGAGGACGTCCTTCCATTTTCTTATTGTTTCTTCAGCTTGTAGTTTCAGTGTCTCACAGTTTTCATTGGAGAAGACATCCTTTCTTTTTGTTGGGTTTCTTCCATTTATTCTGGAGCATTTTGTTTTATTAGTATCATTTGAACCTATCGTAAAATTGTTATTTGACTGATTTCTTTCTCAGTGAATTCATTGTTGATGAATAGGAAAGATACCAATCATTCATATTGATTTTGAATTCTGCTAAGTTGCTGACTTTTCAGACATGAAAATCTTCTAGTGGAGTTTTAAATATATAAGACTTGTTAGTATAAGAACAGATAATTTCACATCGTTTTTTCAATTTGTATCCTTGTTAGTATCCTTGTTTTTCTTTACTGCTGTTGTTAAACATGTGCATATTGCATTAAATAAGGCTATCACAATTAGGTACACTTACGTTACTACAATTTTGGAAGAAATTTAGTGTTCAACCAATCACTATGATGTTGAATATTGATTTTTCACATTTAGTATTTATTTCATTTATTCATGTTTCTTTTATCCCTAATTTATTAAGAGATTTTAAAATGAAAGAAATGTTGTATCCACTTAGAAATTTTTTCTGATTTGTTAAAGTGACTGTGTGGTATTGCTCTATGTTCTGTAATATGTTAATTGATTTGCACATATTGAATAATAAAAGGCTTCTGCATCTGTGACTATTGAGAATCCTTTCATTTCCTGTTCTGTCTTCATCTGGTTAGTGAGTCATGGTGATTATGGCTTCACAGAATGTGTCTGCTTTCTTCCCTTTTGGTTATATGGAATACTTTAAGGAGCAATAGCATTTTATTTTCTGTGACTTTTTTATTAATATTTCAATCACATTGTGAGACACAGAAGTCAGAGGACAAACTTTAAGAGTTCCACCATATGAATTCTAAGGGTTGATCTCTTTTCATTAGGGTTGGAAACAATTGTCTTTACTTGATAAGCCATCTCACTGGCCCATCTCTTTCCCAGACTTGATATGCAACAGAATATGACCCTGAATTCCAATCTTCTGATCTTCCTCCCTTTACCTCCTGAATCCTGGAAGTTTATGAGTCATTACACATAATTCTATTCAATTTTTATATGTTGTTCTTCTTAGTGAGTACCTGTTCTACTGATTTTGTATGCCATCTTGACACAAGCTAGAGTCATCAGAGAGGATGGAGCTTCAGTTCAGGAAATACCCCCATGAGATTCAGCTGTAAAACATTTTCTAAATTAGTGAATAGTGAGGGGAGTGCCCAGTCCATGGTTCATGGTGCTGCTCTTCCAGGCATTCCTGGGCTCTATAAGAAAGTAGGCTGAGCAAGCTAAGGAAAGCAAGCCAGTAAGCAGCACTTCTCCATGGCCTCTGAATCAGTTCCTGTCATCGCAATCCTGCCCTGTTTAAGTTCCTGTAATAACTTTGATGAACAGCAATGCTGAAGTTTAAGGCATAATAATCCCTTTCCTCCTCAACTTTCTTTTTGGTTCTAGTGTTTTGTCATAGCAATAGAAACCCTAACTAAGACAATACCCTCCTCCTGTGTGCTTGTTTTTAATGTCACACAAAGGGAAGAGTCCAGAGTAAAAATAATATATCCAAAGCAAATTAAACATAAAACACAATGAAAAGTATCAATAACTACAACTACACCAATAATTACCATAGAAAATAAGAGAATAATATAAAATAAAATTAGCAAATAAAGTTTATTCAAAATAAAAGTAAACAAAGTAAAGACAGACTAAAGTTATAAGAAGAAATGTGGGAAAAGTATGAAGAAGAAGAGCATGGAGCATCAAAAAATCAGGAAATAATAAGAAAAAAGATTAAATCAAATCCACTTTGAGCCTAAATAAGCTGAGCATACTAGTGCAGAGTTGTAAGTCAAGTACTCCAGAGACTGAGGAAGATGTACTGTGAACTACAGGCTACCCTGAGCTATATAACAAGACCATGTTAACATTTTCTAAAAAGATAGCAGAAAAGAAAAGCAAACACTGAAAATAAACTCAGATAAAATTTGGGACAGGGGTGTTAATGAGACAAAAAAGTAATATTAATACAAGGAAAGACCTTCTAGCTCTAGGAAGTAAATTAGAATTCCTGTTAAGTTTTTATTATGTTGAAAAGTATCAGATGTTAGGGTATGTGGTAGGGAGTATTGGTTCATAGACTAATATAATCCTATGCGTTCCCACCACACAGGATATGCCATATGTTGCTAAATGACATGACCACTCAAGACTATATGAGTGACAGGGTAGCATTTAGTCCAGATGTTTAATTTCTGTCAATACTGGTAGCTACTGCTGGCTAAAATGAGCTTTAAAGTCTGTGGCTATACAGGCAGTATTTACTCCAGACTCCCAGTCTGTGTACTCATAATGCAAAGGTCTAGGCAAAGATTAGCTTTGTATGCATTGGAGAGTTGGGGTGAGAGCACCATTGAATTCTACATTGTAGGATGAAAACTTTGGGAGCCAAAAAATTGGCTGCTCTTGGGATCCATAATATCAGTCCTCGTCCCACCAAAAATCTGTAAGTGGGCATTTTTTCTGCTTACCACAAAGAGCATGAACCGCCAATGAGTGTGCCATATATAGCCTATATTCCCTATGATTAGTTCACTCAGCAGGTCTGTGTCAGACCTTCAACATTCCTATAATTGTCCTTTGTGTCACTCTTCCACACAAGTGCTGTGAGAAGGTGATGCTGAGTTTTTTGTTTTGTGATAATTCCATGTATTCAGGTCCACAAGATGTCTTAGATTTAAAAACTAGACTCTTTCTGAAGAGCCCTGGTCAAAGCACTTTCAGATAGAGAAGATGAAGTAATATAATTTTCCCATATTTTCCTTTCATCCAAGAGGAGTCACTATCACATAAAATTCCTTCATTGAATTTCAGGCATTAGGAAAATCATGGTTTCCCACTGCGGGTAGAACTAGCATCCTTTCGTCATAAGCATTACTAATACCTTCCAAGCTTTTGTGTATGAGACATTGCTTTCCTATCCCCCACAGGGAGCTGCCACAGTTCAAATGAGTTGCTATCTACTTTTCTGAGGTGACTTTTCTACTTCCCCATATCTTTTATCTTTTATATCTCCCTCACGTCTGCTCCTGCTGCATTGCCTTTCTATTGTTCATCAGAATATATTTTCTCTCAGTTGCCCCAACTGTTCTTACTGACAGACTCACATGCAGCAATCTTTTAATTTCCATTTTACACTGTAATTCAAGGACCAATGGTTTGATCCTGGCTCTCTACGGACTTTCAGGCTCAATTTGATCAATGAAATGAAGTTATTAAGTAACTGATACTTCAGATACAATGAAGATCTCTGAGCAAATGGATAATTTATTTCTCCAACATCGAAACTAGTTGAGATATTAGAGGTTAAAGAAGGATCTGTTTACTAGCTTCTCAAAATACCTAGAATATTCATTTTGAAATCTGCCCCCTCTTCAAGCAACGTGATTTGATACAGTCATATTAAATTGTTTTAAGCCATCCATTCATCAACCAAACTTCCTTCCCAAGATCATAGCCTTTCTTAAAAGAAAGTTTTACAGATAATACAAATTTGCATGTGTGTATAGTTGTTATCTCTCTTATTTTTTGCACATCTTCACTTGGACAGCAGAACTTTGGGAAATTTATACATATCATTTTTCACTCTGGTACATATCTTTTTTTCATGGAATGTTTATACTAAAAAGATTATTGTATATGGTAAAGCTTCATGGTTAAATCTGATAAGTATCTTACATTAAGGTTATCTAATAGGAATTGTCAAATAACAGGGAAGACAGATATCTAGCTGGACAACGATTGTGGTCAAATGAAGACTCTATTTCCAAGAATGAGTTATGTTTGACCAAGCTGTTTGTTTGTTCCTGACCACTTAGACCCAAAATAATCAATCAGAAACTGTATCATTTGCAATATTGTTCTGCCAATAGCTTAAGTGTGTTTCTAGCTAGCTCTTATATCCTAAACTAACCCATCTCCATTAATCTGTGCATCACCACGAGGTCATGGCCTACCAGCAAAGTTTCAAGGGGCTCTGGTAGAGATGTCAGTCTCCTATGGGCAGCTGCATGGCTTCTCTTTGACTCCACCTTCTTTCTCCCAGCATGTAGTTTAGTTTTCCTTGCTAGCTCTATTCTTCCAAGCCACTGACCAAATCATCTTTGTTCATTAACCAATAAAAGCAACTCATAGACAAAAGGACTTCCCATACCACCAATCTGGCTACAAACCTCTCTATCTGCAATGGTGACTGACCCGCATGCAAGATGTGTTAATGCAATAGTGGCACAAAGTTTGTAGAACTAACCAACCAAAATCTGAATCGATTTAAGACTTCCTCAATGAAATTGAACCAATTCCCAACACTCTTCGGGTAGCCAAGAACATGAGGTTAAATAGGCCAGGGACCTCGGGGAAAAATGAAATTCTACTGCTGCAAAAGTAGCAGTTCTCAACCTGTGAGTTGTGACCCCTTTGGGCTCACTTATCAAATGTTCTGCATATCAGATTTTTACTTTACAATTCTTAAAGTAACACAATTAAAGTTATACATAGCAACAAATTAATTTTGTGGTTGTGGATCACCACATCATGAAGAACTAAATTAAAGGGCTGCAGCATTAAGGAAGGTTGAGAACCACTGTCCTAAATGAATGTAGCAACATAATGACATCTAATGACATTCTGCTGTACTCATAGATCAGTGCCTTCCTCAGTCTTCATCAGAGAAGCTTCCTCCTGCAGTATATGGGAATAAATACAAACATCTTTCCTCAGTTCTTATTCTGGCAAATTTTTTGAGCTAGGTGAAGGTATTTGTCTAAAAATGTACACTACACTGATTAGAAAAGGGAAAGATTCTCTTTATCAAACGTTAAAGAGCTAGAAATACAGTTTAGTTGATAGCATGCTTGACTATCATTTCCTCTCTTACATTTTTGGAGTCATTTTTCTTCTCTTAATAAGCTATTGTATAAGTAGCTTTAAATTGATGTGATAAAGCACAATGACCAGAAGCAAGTTATCGATGAAATTATTTGACTTATGATTCCAGAATTCAAATAGTCCATCATGGTAGGAAGCCATTGAAGCAAGTGGTTAGTATGGTAGCAGAGGCAGGAAGCTGAGAGCTCACTCACATCTTCAGTTGTAAGCACAAAGCAGAGACAGAGATCTGGAAGTGACACAGACTTTATAATCTCAAAGTCTGCCCCCAGTATTAGACTTTCTTTAACAGTGCTTCACTATCTAAACCTCCCTAAACAGTGCTGTCAACTGGTGTGGTGTTTTGAAAAAAAAAAAATGGCTCCCAAAAGGAATGGCACTAACAGGAGGTGTGGCCTTGTTGGAGTAGGTGTGGTCTTATGGGAGAAAGTGTGTCACTGTGGGAAAAGGCTTTGAGGTCTGTTTTCTCAAGCTTCAGTCAGTGTGACAGTCAGTCGATTTCCTATTGCTTCCCTATGACTATGTAAGGACTGTAAGCGCCTGAATCAAGTATGTCTGCTCCCCTCCATGCTGATAGTGGACTGAACCTCTGAAACTGTAAGTGAGCCCTCTCAATTAAATGTCTTCCTTATACGAGTTGCCGTGGTCATGGTGTCTCTTCTCAGCAATAAAAAAACCTAACTAAGACAACTGGGAGCCATGAGTTTGTATACTCAAGCCTATGGCGAACATTTGCAATTCAAGCAAACACATTCCTTCCCCTGGAAAATATAGACTTGTGGCTGTAACATGATATAAAAGTTTCGTTCAGCTGCCTATTTCTATTCTATGCTGTAGAGAGCTTCCATGGGAGTAACAGCATGTGACACTTACCCATCAGACACATGATTCCCTGGTGCGGATCCCCACCTGGTAAAGCCATGGGGCCACTGACTGTGGAAACTAGTTGCTTCTGTCTGTAATTTCTCTCATGAGTCACTTAATTTATCCGCTAAGAATTTCATTTCTTCACTAATAACAGCTTTGCGTGTATTCCCCCTGCTTATGTGTTTATCTCATGTATATAATTCATCTATTAGGCACACATATAGCTGCACATGATCTAGAGGGTGATTCTGCTTAAGTCATAGAACATTGATGAACAGAAATAATACTAGAATATTTTTCATAACTCAGACTAACAGGAGAATTCTCAGCTACAAAGACAGCCTTTTATGCATTTAGTCAAGACCTCAGCAGTTTCAAAGCAGGCACCTAGAGACACATACACTAGGTCATTTCCCCAGGTATTGTCTACTGATTCAAAGCCAGAGTGTGGAGCAACTTTAGTCTGCACATATTCCTTACCACTCAAAGTCCAGCCAACTAATTGTTGCTGTTAAGTCTTGATTTCCAGTGGCACTTTCTGTCTGGGAACACTCAAAAACTCAGAGCTACATGCATGGGTCATTGCGACATTTCTAGCCTGAGAGAAATTACATGACTTAACTTGTGTTTTGAGTTTAAGTACGGCCCTGATAAACAACCTATAATTGTCCAGAGTTTGGCTGTGAGTGGGGACAGCAGAGACAGTGGAGATAAGGCAGGGAGGCAGAGAGTGAGACAGGAGAGGTGGCAGAGGGATGAAGGGAGTCAGGGAGGAAAGGGCAAGAGGCAACAGAGCAGAGAGACAGAGCAGGAAAAGAAGAGTTAGAGGCAGCAGAGAGGAGTAGAGATGTTGAGAGAAGGTTGCTGTGTGAGAGATGAAGAAGAAGCATGAGAAAATGATGAGAGTGAATGAGAGTGAGTAAAGAATGAATGATTGACATAGAAGAAGTACGTGTGTATGAATGAGTGTGAGAAAGAGCTATACGAAAGAGCTGCTGCTACACAGAGGAGCTGTGCCTAGGAATTGTGTACAGTGCTGTATGGTGAAAGAATATGTAAATGATATGGATAGCTGTGGCTGTGTGGAGATTTGTAACTGTGTGGAGGCAAGGACAATGAGGCTGTATAGATAGGAGTTGTACAGGAGAAATGTATGTAAAAGCAAGATGTGGAGTTGTGTGAAAACAGATGTTGTAACTGAGTATTGAAACATGTAACTGGGCAGGAGAGAAATGTTTGCATGTGAAGAGAGACTGTCAAGAAGGGGAGACTGTGTAAGATAAAGTAAAGGAGAAGTTTACCAGCAGGAAGGCACAGGTTTCTGCTCTTTTTCTTAGGTTATCATCAGAAAGTGTGTGTTTCCTTATTTAACCCTCAGATAGGAAGGTCTAGCCACAGATACATTTGTGTATGAGAAAATCCATGGACCCTCAGTAGTCAGCAATACCGTGTCTAACTTAAAAGACATGACATTTTATCCATCTCTTTTTCTCATGACTTTGGTCCAAGAATCTGTCAACTATGTACCTACAAATGGGAGAAATAGATGTCACTCATATGTATGATTAATCTTTTTTAAGCCTTGACTTTAAGTAATGCTGAAAAACATCCACTACATTTTTCTCTTAAACTCTAATAAAATTGTTCTTGAGCCTCCTTCTGGATCTGTTTCTAAATTCTCTAATTAATGAAACTAAGGACCTCAAAAAGAAATCTCAGTTTTCCTGGCAACAATAAAAGACAGGCAACCATAGATAAAAGAAAAAAGAGGGTAGCCTTGAACTCCTGATTCTTCTGCCTCCGTCTCCTCCTTCAGCAAATCTTACAGGGGATGCAACACCACAAACTGAAGCAAAGACCCATAGCTAAACACTGTGGAGGGGATCCTTCAGAAGAGGGGAGGAAGGATTGTAGAAGCCAGAGGGGTCAAGGGCACGATAAGAAAACCCACAGAATCAACTAACCTGGGCTCATAGGAGCTCACAGAGACTGAATGAATATGCAGCGAGCCTGTATGAAACTGAACTAGGACTTCTGCATATGTGTTACAATTCTATGACTTGGTGTTTTTCTGCAACTTCTAACACTGGGAACTGCCGCCATCTCTAATACTTTAGCTGGCTTTTGGGAAACTATTCCTCGTACTGGATTGTCTTGACCTGCCTTAATATAGGGCAAGGAATTAATATACCCATGGAATGCCTGCCCTTTTCTGAACAGAAATCGAGGAGGAGTGGATTGGGGTCAGAGAGGAGATGTAGGGAGTGACTGGGTAGAGAGGAGGGAGGGGAAACTGTGGTTGGGATATAAAAAAAGAAAGGAAGAAAGAAAGGAAGAGGGAAGAATGAAGGGAGGAAGAAAGGGAGGGAGGGAAAGGGAGGGAAGAAGGGAGGAAGGGAAGGAGAGAGAAAGAAGAGAAAGAGAAACAAGAGGGCACTGTTCATCTGATACCCATGTCTGGCACATCCTTCTCGCTTCCTCTTTCCTGGAGAGCACCTACTTAGCAACAATGCATATCTGAACCTTCATTCTACTAGGATAAGTCAGACACTATTACTCAGGTAGAAGTAGAATTGCTGCCTGGAGATCAAGGCTCTATCTCCTTGGGACATCATTAAGGGCTGGAGAAAAAATGGGAGATCCTTCAACTAAACAGTTCACCCAGGTAATATATAATTCTAATGTTCCTTATTATTCTGGAGTTAGAAATTTTTTAATTTCAGAATTGTGATCTAGATGCATGCTGGAAACCATGTGACTTCTTCAGGGGATAAGACTTGAGGAATGAACAAATTCTCCATGTTGCAAGGCCAATGTGGGTAGAATCTGACCCATTTTGGCAAGGCCAATGGATAGTTCAATGCATAAGACTAGGCATGACCTCAGGAGAATATTGCTACCTACTCTCCTTACTTTGTCTGTGCAAACCATATTGCTGGTTGCCTCTAGTTTAATTTTCTCAGAACCGTGGATAAAATAGTTATCACATAAGGAAAATTTCTCCCTGATGACTCTCCTGTGGGTGAGCCAGAGGGGATGTTGTTAAAAATATATGGTGTACTTGATTCAGCCCCCAAAGTCTTTGATGTTTCAAGTGTGACCATGAATTCAGGATTTTCAAGAACAGGATGTTGCCTTTCCAATGCACCCTGTGACTAACCTGAAAGAGTCACAAAAGTTCATGACACTTTAAATTTGCATAATTGTGTTAGAGAGAATGTTTTTAACTACAAGAGTCTAGGAAAAATGCTAATAGTAGATGATGTCAAACATTAATGGAAACAGTCTAGAAACAGGGAATGAAGCAGAATCCTAGAAACCCACAATGCCCTCCTTTCTAATAGCTGCGCCATACAGTAGGAAGAGGAGAAGGACATGAGAACAAGGAATAATCAGTGCCCTATATTAAGGCAGGCTATTAAGAGTAAAATTTTAATTATATAGCTTACAGGATGATAGGGAAAAAATCTGATATATCTCCCATAGGAAATAGGCTACAACAGAATGAAGAATGAATTGATTCAGTCTTGGCTGATGAGTTAATTGCAAGAACTTAGACCCTATCAGAAATAAACATTAGCCACTAGAGGCAAAACTCTCTTTCACTTTGCATGATGTTGTAAACACAAATGCTGTCAACTGGGCACACTGTTCTACTTGTAGGTGGGCCTGGTTAGAAACCTTCCATTGTCACTTGCAATACTGCTTCTGCTTCTAACATTACAACCATGAATTAAGAAGGTTAAAGTTACTGGATGGAAGGTGAATAAGATAAAGAAACAAACTGTCAAATATTGTGACTTTTATTAGATACATAAGGAAACAAATATGATTATAAAAATGTTCATGCAAACTATTGAAACTGTATAAATAAAAGTGGCCCAGGCTATCTATGGCCACTTGTTTGAAGTGGCCGAGACTATCTAGGGCCACTTGTTTGAAATAGGTGGTCATAATTTCCTTGCTGTGCCAACTTTACACATCCATCCCAGGTTTGGAGCAAGGCTCCCTGCAGATACACATTAGAAGCTGAGGTCCCCACTCTACTGATCAGAATATCTTGCACTAACATGCTTATGTCTCCATAGGTCTTAAAAGTTTTTGGCCTTCTTGTTACTCAGTCTATCTCCTGCTCTACCCTCATCCTGGGACCTCTAATGTTTAAAGTAGAGAAGTGGTGACTTTTCATTAGCACCTATTCTCTAAAGTGTTTGTCTCAGGACAGCTTCTGGTCTTCCTTGCTCTTTACTTTTTACAATTACTTATTTTTATTTTTGAGACTATAATATAATTACAACATCTCTCCCTTCCTTTTCTTTCCTTCAAATCCTGAAAAGAAAATTCACACATCTGTAAATAATTCACCATGTTCCCTACTGCAAGCCTTTCAAAGACCGGCTTCTCATTCCAACCTCCACTGGAGACGGAGAAGTTTTAATAAAAGTCAGGCAGCTTAAGCAAGATGATCTTGATATCACAAAAATAAAACAAACCCAATACCTAACCATTTTATTTGTCTTACTAACCAGAATTAGCTTTGTATAAGACTTTTAATACCTGTGCTTTATACCCGAAAAAGACATAACATTATATCTTAGAGACTTTTGATGCTTTCATAGTGCATAGCATTACATATGTAGATGTTTATATTGCCATTGAATTTTTAATTAATGCAAATATCACAGTTATTCAGCATTATTTCAACTCCACTCATGTATCTTCTATGAGTATAAGTTTCTATCATCTGAGATGTAGTTTTGAGTGATTGAGGGAAAATGTAGTCTAAGCTGGAGAACTTAAAGACCATGGTGTCAAGACAAACCCAGTCCAAGCCTCTATCAGTTATGAGCCTGTGAATTGAAAAATATGCAAATGATTCACCTGTGAAATAAATTTTCTACCTTATCTTCAGCAACCCTAAAATGTAAGTACAGTCTACATGGAAAACAGATTATGACACACATTAAGTAGTGAGTATTTAATGTATTACTCTCCTCAAATAAATGCTACATTTTGTGTTGTCTTTAATTTTCCTAATGATATAATTGCCACATTTAATATGATTAACTTAAGCTAAGAACATACAACGTTCTGCTCAGCACTTCTTTCTTTATTTTCATATTTTGTTTTAATAGACAGTTACTATTAGAGTATATAGATTATGCAAGAATAGAATGCCCTTTGAAGGGAATTAAATAAATGTGGGTATCTTTTATTTATAGTACAGGAAATATGACAAACAATGGAAACCATGTATTAAACATGTTTTGCTATTTTATTTTTACTATTTATTTTCTAACCATTTTATTATGAGTTCCTATCACACTGCCCCTGCATGACCACATTATCAGTTCTGGATTATAAAGGAAATATGGTTTGCAAACTTTTTTAATAAATGCTGAAAATGTAACTTAAGTAGCAGTGAAAGTGGGGACAAAGGAAGTCTGTTCCTAAAAGCAAAATAAAACTAAAGCTCAACAGTCATTTATTTGCAACATTTTAACAAGTTATAATTCTCTGTTTTAACCATCACTCATTGCAACAAAAAAGCTTCTTTGACTAAGGTGGAAAGACATATAAGAGTACACTTAGTAGGCAGTTGGTATACACATTTATTTAGATTAATATCGGTAGTAAGTTATGTTATATAGCCTGCGACATCCTCAACCATAGATTTTTGCTCAGGCTTACAATACCAGGTACATATTTCTTCCCAATGAGAGAGCCTCAAATCCAATCAGAAAGTATTTAGTTAACCTAAAAATCATGGTGCCACTATGACAGCAGTGGGACTATCTTGCCAGACAGATCAATAATGTCTTATTAAATATCCACAGCTTGGCAACACCCTTGTGGTCTTTTCTCCTCCCAGCAACCTGTGCAGCACCCTCTGGCATAGCTAATTTTTAAGATTTGTTTCCTCTTCCAGACTTCCTATATCAACTATAAGGTACATGAACTGATTGGCCCTTGCTTATCAGTCCCATGTTTTCACCAATCTCACCATGCAACCGCAGAGAAACAACCCCCAACTGATAGAATTGTACAATCAAAATTAGAGAAAAATAATGCATGCATTAACTACTTCAACTTAATCAGATATATTACATTCATATCTGAACTCTTATCTTCCTTATCTCACCTTTTCCTCTTACTCCCTGTCCAAGTGAGTATGTCATTCTGTACCTTATTTGCATCTGCTGCTAAACTCTAAATTTCTTATAGGTGATGGCTAGACTTTCTTTTTCCTGTCTCTAGTGCTGTTATATAGGGGGCTTCCTAACAATAGATACACAGTTTATGCTGTCAGAAACAATGAAGTAACTAAAATAATGAAATTCTGACTTACTTGGTAGATGTTTACTTTTTGTATACAGTGTGAATAATCAATAGTTCCTAGAAAAGGCATATATATATATAGTCAACTATCAACTCACCACTTTGTTTTCATTTCACTTTTTTATATATTTTATGGCAACAAATACCTTTGAAATTAATGAGAGTTTGCAACATTTAATTTTTTTTATTTTATGTGTATGAATGTTTTGCTTGAATATATGTTTGTGCACCCACCATGTTTGTGCAGTGCCCATAGACGTCAGACGATAAGAGGGTATCATATCCCCTGGATCTGGAGTTATAGATGGTTACAAGCCACTACATGGGTGCTGAGAGTCAAACCTTGAATCTCCAGAAGAGCTTCAGTACTTTTAACCATTGAGGTACTTCACTAACACCTCCAATTTATTTACTAAAACTCTTCATCCTAAATTTGACAATGATATTCTCATCTCAGTTAACATAATCAAGATAATCCTCCACAGATATTCTGAGGGATCAACCTGATCTAAACAATCCCTCACTGAGTCTATCTTTCCATGCAAATCTAAATTGTGTCAAGTTGACAATAAAACTACCACACTGAGATCTTATTTTCTATTTTCTGTGTGGTGTTTTCTGATACAAGGGCTCAACTTGCAGCCTAATATTTAGCCCTAGAAAGCCTTTAATTCATATCAATCCTTCTGTCATGGCATGTGAGTGTTTAAATTACAGTCATGTGCCATGTGTGATTCTGATTAAGTTTCTTACTTTCCCTAGTTTTAGGTGTTCAGCCACCTCACTTGTGTTGATTTTAGGCTAACTGTTCATACTAAAGTCCTCAATCCCTGTGACCACTGATGTGAAATATTGGTGTGTTTCATCTGACCACTTTGGCCTGACCTGATTGCTATAGGCAGGCCCTGGTAGGGAAAGGAGAGGAAAAGATCAGGTCCTATTCCTTTTGAGGTGTGGATCCCATTTATGTTCACTCCATTGTTCTATAATGATCAAGGTCATGACAGGGCCTATAAATACAGATTTTGTGATATAAAATCATCCTATCCTTCAGTCATAGCTGATAATCTCACTTTCTCAGCACCTATTGATTGCCTGCAGTTCATTGTCCAGGACCGGATTCTTGTGAAATTTTCCCTTTATACATTACTATTTTAACTAAAGTTATTATGCATGTCTTGTTTAGGCAACTTTATTATTGAGATTTCATGGACACAGCATTCCTGACATGTGTAGAAGATATTATCTCCCAGCACTAGTTTTGGTCCTCTGGCACTGTCTTGGCCAATGTTCTATTGCTATGAAGTGATACCATGATCACACCAGTTCTTACAAAAGTAAGCATTATTTAATTGGAACTTGCTTACAGTCTCAGAGATTTAGTCCACTGTCATAATGGCAAGGAACATGACTGACTGTGAGCAGACATGGTACAGCAGAAGTAGCTCAGAGTTTTACATTCAGATCTACCTGCAGAAGAAAGAGAGAGAGAGAGAGAGAGAGAGAGAGAGAGAGAGAGAGAGAGAGAGAGAGAGAGAGAGAGAGAGAGAGAGGACCTTATTTGAACTTTGAGGTTTCAAAGAATTTTAGATCTCCAACTCTTTTCAGCTTTGTTAACTATAACATACTTTTTTTTTTCTTGGACTTGTTCCACACCCTGATAGCAGCTTTCCTTGGCAGGTATTCCACAGCTCTGGCATCTCTAACATCTTGGGGGTTTTGAAGGTAATACAGGCTTTACATTCAGAACTTCATGCAATGGCCTCTCTAGGGCTCCTTGAAGGATACCCCTGATACATAGTTTGACTCAGTGGCTTTTCTTAGTGGCAGAGGAAGATTCCATAACCTCTTTTTTTCTATTATTTGTCTCTAAAGCCAGAACCACATGATAGAAGTTGTAGACAGATGTTTCTGCCCACCTGGTCCTGCAGCCATTCAGTCCCAAAGAAACATAAAGAGGTTTATATTAATTTTAAACTGTTTGGCCTATTAGCTCATGATTACTATTAACAACTAGCTCTTACTGCATAAATTAACCCATAATTATTTTTTTTAATTTTTATTTATTTATTTATTCTGTCTGTGTCTATGCTTGCAGGCCAGAAGAGGGCACCAGATCCCATTACAGATGGTTGTGAGCCACCATGTGGTTGCTGGGAATTGAACTCAGGACCTTTGGTAGAGCAGGCAATGCTCTTAACCCCTGAGCCATCTCTCCAGCCCCTAACCCATAATTATTATCTGTGTTTAACCATGTGGCTTGGTATCTTTTCTCAGTAAGGCATTCTCTGCCTTACCTTTTTCAGAATTCTCTTACTCTGGTCACCCCACCTGTACTTCCTGCCTGTACTTGACAATCGGGGTTTTATTAAACTAACGTGAGTGACAAATCTTTACAATGTCTAAGAGCAATATCCTACAGCCAAGTTCTACTGCTTGATGGGGCTGGAATTTGTCTCCCTATGTTGCAAGGAGATCACTTGTTTGTCCCAGCAGCCCAGCTACCTTAGCCCCGAAATAACTAAAGAGAAACTGTATTAATTAAATCACTGCTTGGCCCATTATCTCTAGCTTTCTACCGGCTACCTCTTACATATTAGATTAACCAATTTCTAGAAATCTGTGTATCACCATGAGGTTGTAAACTACCAGCAAAGTTCTGGTATCTCTGACTCTGGCGGTTGCTCTATAGTGTCTCTCTGACTCTGCCCTTCTTCCTCCCAGCATATAGCCTAGTTCTGTTCTTCCCTGACATAGGCACAAAGCAGTTCTTTATTAACCAATGAAAACAACACATAGACAGAGGACTTCCTATACCATTTCCCCTCTCTCTTTAAACGAAAAGGAAGGCTTTAACTTTAACATAGTAAAATTACATATAACAAAGCAGGTATCAATCAAAAATTACAGTTACAATATTTCTGTCTCTGTTATCTTTTATCATAAATAAGGAAAGCTATAACTATAATTATAAATTCTTCAACTCCATCAAAGACTCCAGAAGGATATAATATTACCTAAGTAAACAGGAAGTGCATTGTAAGCAACTTCCAAAACTCTAGAGACTTCTCGCTGCCTGGACATTCACCCAAACTTCTTCTGTACCATTGGGGCATCCATCTTTAGCCTATAGGCCCATAGTATCTGGCAGACTCTTACATGAAGCAAGAAATTTTAAAGACAGTTCCACTTAATTTGGCAGTTTGTCAATCACTTTATTCTGTGTTCTGCAGAATGTCTTGCAGACTCTTTCATGAAGCAGGAACCCCAAAGGATCGTTTCACCTTTAGGCAAGTTCAGCTGTCATTTCTCTGTGGGTTCTGCATGTCCAGGTTTTACAGTATACCATGAAGCAGTCCAGACAAGAGCAGTTTCTTGCTCAAATGACTAAACAACTCTATAAGGAGCCTCTTCAATGCCCATTATCCTTTTGAAGTAGCTCGGTTGAAGTAGCTTGGTGCTGCCAGGATCAGATGTGTCTCACTGTCATGAAAAGTCTTAAGTTCTTAAACATTTTAAATGCCATGTTTTGTAGGTCTCTGAAAGGTTTGAAGACTATCTATCTAACTGAAATATATCTAGAAAACCTAACTAACATGACAACAAACTTGACTATTATAGATGACTATCTATTAACCTATATTTCTTAATATACATTACATTTTTAAATGAGCTATACAATCACAATACCTTAATGAAGATCAGAAATATATATCAATATATATATATATATTGATATATCAATATTGACTTTAAATTTGTATCAATAAACCAATATTCATATAAATGCAAATTATTCATATGTATATCATATCCCCCTTTAAATGTAAACAAACAATTATAAACAATATTTGGGAATATGGGTGTAGTTCTGTCCATTCTACTTCCTGCTGTTTGGTGCACTGTTAATCAGGTCTTTCATGGTGTATCCTGTGTGCTAGGTTCCTTTCAGGCAGCAGTTGGGCAAAGTAATTTTTGGGGGGTGTTCTTGGCAACCTTTCAGGGGGCTTTGGTATATGAAACCATATTCATCTAGAAACAATCCACAGGTTCTCATCTTCTGTGAAAAAAAAGAACCCCCTTTCCCAAGCAACATGTACTTTGACCCAAATTCTGAAGTCAAGATTCCTTACAGTATTCATGCTTGTTTAGCTTAGCAGCCCATATAATGAAATGTCCCTCTTAGCTCCATTACAGTCAAAAAATTCAAAATCACAATAATAAAGATGTGAAGTAACAAGCCATGAGCTTTGTGGTAAAATATAGGATAAAATGGGTTAATTAAGTTGTAAGAGCTAGCTAATAATAAACCTGAGCTAATAGGTCAAACAGTTTGCAATTAATATTAAGCCTCAGAGTCATTATTTGGGAACTGGAGGGCAGAAAAGAAACTTCCAGTTACAATAGCCAACTAATGAAGTCAGTTGATATGTTGATTTTAAAATATATATCAGGTATGAATCTACAATGAAAATTTATTCAGTCATAAAGTAGAACAAAATAATATAATTTGCAGGAAATTGAATGTGAGTCGAGGTAAGCTTACTAAGCAAATTGAAGTCAAATTGAAAAAGAGAAGTAGCACATATGTTTTTAAATTTTATGAAAATAAAAGTATACTAGTAGGGATGGGAAGGGAGATAAGAAGATAGTAGATGTGATTAGAGGTGGTAAATGTGTTAAAAATAAATATATTCATGAAAAATTCTCATTTCATGTCATTATTGTGTTTAGATAATATGGGGTTAATAATTGAATGCTTGATTGCAAAACACTAATTGTCACAGAAAATATGTAAACATATAAAGTATTAGGAAAGTGAGTATACAAAAGGTCATTATTGTAAAATCAGGATGATAGTCAAATGAAAGAAATAACAAATTAGAACATTTGTAAACAGAATATCTAAAAACATCCAAAATATACCTAACTGAAAACTGAAAGAAATGTACAATTTTTTATGGAAACAAATATAAAAACTTTCTGATAAACTCAGGAAAAAAAGGAGCCCATAGAGACGTGTACTTTTACCCATTAGAAAAGAGAATTTTGTGAAGATGTCAAAATTGTCACATTTTTTTACAAGAGGCATATCTTTGCACAAGAATGTGAAGATGACAGTGACACTCAAGTCATATTTCCCATGAATAACCTCAACTATTAAATAATAGAAAGAAAAATAATAACATTATCAATAATAAAAAGGATCTTTCATCTCTATGGTAATGCAACCCGTATATGTTCCCTGAAGTGGAAACAGATTTTTAGACAGCAAAGTAATGAAATAACAGAATTGGCAAGAGAAAAACAATTTTTTTGTTTGTTTGTTTTCGAAACAAGGTTTCTTTGTTCAATAGCCCTGGCTGTCCTGGTACTTACTTTGTAGACCAGTCTGGCCTCAGACTCAAAAAATCTGTCTGCCTCTCCCTCCTGAATGCTGGTATTAAAGGAGTGTGTGCCACCATTGCCTGGCAATAGAGAAAAACTTTTAAGAATTGACATTTATGCTCCTAACCATGGTCTGGGACAAAAACACATATTTGAGTGCTTCACTGAAGAAATCTGAGTTATCCAAAAGCACCCTGCCTGCTGCTAACATGGTCATCACAGTTATTTGAGTTACTTGAAAAAAGATGAGTTCAGAGATTATAATAAATCATCCAAAATCTATTTGGTAGATGAAGATTATTCAGTAGTTTCTTATCATTTTGACATATAGCCAAAAGAGTGAAATTAGAATACGGGATATCATTTTAACTCATACCTGATGAAAGTAAAAATTCACCCCCAAAGTTTTTGACAAACACAGTTCACTCAACACATTATTTAATCATGTTTGTGAGGACAAATAAGCTCCATACTTTCTTCTTTGGTGTGATCATGGGGAATCAGTATTCTCCAGGGATGAGCTTCCCAATAGGTTTCTTAATCCAAAGTAGTCATCTGTAAGCACATGTACATAAAAGCAGCACTGAAAGAACTCAGTAGTGTGTGTGTGTGTTTGTGTGTGTGTTTGTATGTGTGTGTGAGACAGAGAGAGAGACAGAGACAGAGAGAGAGAGAGAGAGAGAGAGAGATTGAGAGAGAGAGATTGAGAGAGACCCTTTTTTCCCCACTGTGTTTCATGGGAGTAAATAGAAAGGCTATTCATTTTTGTAAACTGATTTTTGTATTTATGACATTTTACTGAAATATTTGTTTATGGGAGTTATCTGGTGGATATTTCAGGATCTCTTATGTATATTATCATATCACCTGATAAAAGAGATAATTTACATCTTTAAAAAAGGAAAGATTTTTTTATGAAAGTAATTTGTTTTCAAAGCATTAAATGTACCTGAACATTTAAAAAAGAGGGAAAATTAATTTTTAATTCTGGCTGTTCTTATATGTTCCTACCCATACTCTTATATACATATATATAATGTATGTACATATATGAAGTTTTCTGTTAAAGGAAAAAAGGATATATATCTGAAAATTTGTTTGAATTATCCAATTATTTCTGATTATTTTATTCCTATCTATGATTTTAAAATATTTTGTTGATTTTCCTTTCAATTATTATCATAAATCTGTGGGGTGTCTTATACTGCCATTTCTATACAATGTATATATATTCTTTTTGCACTTGGAAGACCATAGGCAAGGCTGTCTGGTTCGGGGGATCCCTAGTTATTCTTTGACCCCTACTGATGTCTCAGAGCTATAAGAGTCTTACCTCAGGGCAGTAGTTTCAGTTCTACCTCAGTAATAGTTTTTAATATGTCTTAATAGATTGAAGATTAGGACATTCAATTATGAAATACTCTTATCTGCTTTTGTACAAGAAGAAGAATGAAAATACAAATAAATAAATAAGTAAAGTTCCTTGATTAAGTTGAGTTGGTGGTTGAAAGAATACTGGAGAGGGTATAAAGAAATATGTTTATTTATATTTTTATTATGAGGCAGGAGGATTAGGACAGGTTTACTATTAGAAAAATAATGAAAGTAAACATTACAAAGTACACAGACCTTTTGCTTTTGACAACTACCAAGAATTGGTCCATTAGAGGACTTTAAATTTTTTTTCCATTTTAGAGAAAAAAGGCGGAACAGGCTGATATGGCAAGTTCTTGATGTTTGCATATTTTTATAATTTCATATTTATGTGATAATATTCCAATTGATTATGCTTTTATTCATGTACTTAATACATTTATTCAGCTTTGATTTCATGGTAGTTGTATATTTCCCATCAGAACAGGATTCTTTTAATTTTCTGAGATGTATTTTCTGCTGAAGTGAATTAAAATGAATTACAAAACAATGGTCTAGATTAGCTTGGAAGAATTCTAATTTTGTGAGATCTAGACAAATTGAGACCAATAATCTATGAAGTATGTCCTCATGAACGTGTGAAATTTACAATATGTTTTCATGAAGTTTATTTGCTAATGTTGAAATATTTATGCAAAATATGAAGGATATGAAGCACAGACTAAGAAGTAATGGGTGTTTAATAAAATATAGTTATATGATTATTTTATTTTCACACTTCATGGGATCTCACCAGGGTAAATCCTGGAGGAGGACATAAAAAGCCTAGATTCATAATGCTGTGTGGCTGGAGATAGCCCCAAGGAGACCTATGTGTGGTTTCATATAGGAAAGATCCTCATAGAAGCCTCGAGCTTGACTTCAGTACAGTTAGATATGGTCAGACTAAGTTTGACAAAGTAAATTGCAGTCCTGGGGATACCTAGGAGTTAGCTGCATTGCAGTTAGAATGGCCAGACTAGGCCTGGGCACTAGAAATGGGACCCATGATATTTCTGACAGATTGAAGATAGTGTGTGGATGGAGAGATCAGGTCTACTCATCAGACTAGACCTGGAATGAGAATGTGGAAAGTCTAGGTAGTCGTGATTGAGACAGTGCAGAAGGGATCTGTGGGTGATTGCAGGTATAGCTCGTTCTGGCAGAAAACTAAAGGATGGCTACAAAGTAGACAAGGCTAGTGAGATTATACAGGGGAGAAAAAATGCCACTCCAAGGAAGCTTAGAGGCCAGGTGCTGTGCATGCAGGCATGGGCAAACTAGAACCAGGAGCTGGTTGTTGGATTCTAACAAGATCTGGAAGTGTTCAGAAAAGGCATGTTGAGGTACTCACCAGACTAGACCTAGGAGGAGGAGGTTAGAAATCTGGCTATTGCCAGGCAGTGGCAGCACATGCCTTTAATCCCAGCACTGGGAGGCAGAGGCAGGTGGATCTCTGTGAGTATATGAGTCCAGCCTGCTCTAGAGAGTGATCTCCAGAACAGTCTTTAAAGCTACAGAGAAACCCTGTCTCAAACAACAACAACAACAAGCAGACAAAAATTTGGGTACCGAATGGGGTGGTTATGGCTTCACTGAAACTACCTGTGGATGATTATAGGTAGGGCTCGTCCTTGCCAAGGCCTAGAGATTGACGGTGCTGTTTGGCAGTTTCTGCTTCTGTATGTATAGAAATCTCATTGTTTCACCAAGTTTGACTTACCTGGTATCCATACTTTGGTCTGTTATGGGCTCCATATGCAGGGTGAATAGAAATGTGCTTTGGATCTTCTCAGTAACACACAGCATAATTGGATACACACACACACACACACACACACACACACACACACACACACACACAAGGATATGACAGAGCTACTGGCTCTGTGTGGCAAGGCACGCATGCAACGCGGGCTGAGAAACTGAATGGAATGGGTACATCTGTGGAGGATGTCCTGATGCAGTTACCCTTTCCTGCGTGCTGTTTGTTAATGTGCCTTTGTGCTATGACAGCAGTTGCATGGTTCTTCCTATGGCTAGTGAGACATGCTATGAAGGCAAAGCCGTCAGATTTATGAGTGTCTGTGGGAAGGATCCCAGGATGGCAGTCTTCATCTATATAGTATGGGCTAACATGTCTGCTTCATGAGTGGGGTCCACCTTGTTAATACAGAGATGACCTAAAAACAGCTATATGTTTAGAGGGAAAAATATAGTCTTTGAGATTAGTACACAAGGGTCAAGATTCTTGCAAAGCAGCATCAGAAGTTGCCTGGCCAATGGGTATAGCAATAAACGTATCTCAAGGTAAGATGTCAGTCAAGCATGTACTTTTGTGTAAAGGAGGAATGGGAGCAAGAAATAAAGATGAGGCTAGCAACCTCCATGTTGGCTTCTGATTTGGCAAGTAAATTAGACAAATAAAGAATGAGACAGAAGAAAAAGATAAGATAGATAAGATGGCTTGCCTCTTCTTCAGATGGGAGTAGAAGAAAAAAAGAGAGTACAAGGTAGATCCACGTCTCAAAGGCCCTACTGGAATCCAAGAGCTTGGAGTCCATGAAAATATTCAGAGAGTAAGGAGGAAAAGAACATGACAAAATCGATAAAAGATGATTGCAAGTCTGAGTTCTAAAAGAAGAAAATATGAAAAATACATGATTCATCATGTGTATGGGGTCATTAACAATGGTCCAGTGCTTTGCCTGAAAGATGCACTGGTGCAATAGTATGCAAAGCTTGGGGGAGTAACCAACCAAGATCTGACCTGATTTAAGGTCCATTCCATGATATAGAGCCCATACCTTACCCTTCTTGTGTGGCCAAGAACCAAAGACTAAATAGGCTAGGAACCTAAGGGAAAATCAAATAACATTGTTCTGCTAAAATAATATAGCAATAAAATGACTCCTAATGATATTCTGCTATATTCATAGAGCATTTCCTTCCTCAACCATCATCAGAGATGCCTCCTCGTGAAGCACATGGGAACAAATACAAAGACCCACAGCCAGACCATGTGTGGAAAGTGAGAGACCTTGGAACATTTAGTCCTAAATGAGATGTCTCTATCAAATACCTCCTGTCGGGACTTAGAAAATTCTGAGAAAGGCAAGGCAGAAAGAATGTAAGACCCAGTGGGGATGGAAGACATCAGTAAAACAAGGCCTTCTAAACACAGTATGAGCAAAGCACGTATGAAGTCATAGAAACCACGGTAACATGTACAGGACCTGCATGGGTCTGCAGCACATGGGGTACTAGAGCTGGGAGAAGTAGACAGATGTCCCATCCCTGACCTAGAAGCTATCTCCAACTTACTATAATTTGCAAATGAAAATTTAATTTTCTCCAACAGAGTTCGACTGCATAAAAAACTCTTAAAGACAGGCTGCATACCCAGCAATAGATGACCAATGCAATACAAACTCAATAGCATCTTTGGAGATTATTTGTCTCATGTTGTGTCAGGGTATTATTTTTTAACCTTATAGGACCTTTGTGTTTATATTGTTGCTTCCAGTTTGTGTGTTTATGGGTTTTCTGTGTGTCTCTGTTTCTGTAACTGTTTCCCATCCTTTTTCTTTGGTTCTTTTACAAGTTTATTTTGTACTATTCTGATTTGTTTTCATTTGTTTTATTTTATCTTGGCTTATTTTATTATTGTTCCTCAGATGCCTATTTGTTTGCTAAGAAGAGACAGAAAGGGTATTTGGATTTGGAAGGGAAGAGGGGTGGGAAAGATTCAAAAGAGTTGGGTGAGAGAAAACTGTAATCAGAATAAACTGTATGAAAAAAATCTGCTTTCAGTTAAAGAGAAAAAGTAAAGACTGAAATTTTGAAAGAAGAGAATGATATAGAAATGTATTTATGAACAGGAACTAATTTCATAGATATGCATTATGTAAAGGACTATTCAATGTTTTAATGACATAAGCATCATATAGAATAAGATTAATTTACCAGTTTTTGAAGATACGATAAAACAACCAAATAATAATTATTTAGTTTGTAAGCATTTTGTTCACTTTTAAAAGTTCCCTTTCTAAATGTGTGTGTGTGTATATATATATATATATATATATATATATATATATATATATATGTTCCCTTTCTAAATATATACACATATGTATATATATACATATATATTTGTGTGTGTTCTGAACAAATTAGTTTATTCTAGGACCTTGAAAATATACTTTTATGGAAATTGTGTTAGGTGAGACATAATTATTTTTGAAAAGAACATAATTTCCCACTTTTCATATTAGTTTGTGAAAAGTCACTTCCCATGTTAAAAAATGGGTGATAAATTTGGAAGAACTCCCTTTCTTTATTTTTCTTAGAATAAAATGTTTTTCTTTGTCACAAAAACAAACAAAACACCAATGATATAGCACAAGAAACTATAGTAATCAGAGAATGTTCAGTTCCTGAGCTCCTGGAACTATAGAAGGCCTTTTAAAAAGTAATAAAAGAGCCTGTTGCAGCCTGGTTTGTGAATGAAGCTGTGTGACATAGGAACAGTTGACTTCAGTCGGACTGCTGTGGAGGCAGAAAAACTGAGTATGTAACTCCCTATCCCACCGTATGGCACGGTCTGCATAACCTGAGACAGTCTGGGGAAAATCAGCCCCTGATTTGGCCTATCTAAACAATTGGGAACATTTTGTTATCTCCACCTGAAGTCCCCATGAATGTTTGGGAATGAAAAACAATAGAAGTGGGATCAATGATATTAAGGAAACTAGGAATAAGAGAAACTGTTTAAAGCCTGGTTCACTGGGCCAGTTAGAACTATGTTCACAGAGGCACTAAAGAATGGGTTGATCTCAGGGCTGGTGTAGAGCTCAAACAACTTTGCTGAGTCTTTTGGGGGGCTAGATTTAAAACAAGGAGGAAAGGCTTTGGCAGATCTCAGTCCCTTAAACCAGTATGCAAAGAGGGTTGGTAAAGTGAGAGAACAACCTAGAGGAGAGAAGAAAAAAGGAAAGGAGATATATGTGAATATTATTCAATAAATAAATGATAACCAAGCCACTAGCCAAAGACCAAGATAATTTAGATATAGAGGAAGGGACTGTGCTGTGGAATAATCCTTATGTAAACTGTTAATATATATTACCCTCATTGTTTTAAGAAAGAGCCACCTGGCCAATAGCTAGGCAGAACAAGGTTAGGTGGGACTTGTGGACAAAAAAAAAAGTGCAGGGAAGAAGTAGTTGCCACCAGAGGCAGAGGAAACAGGAGATGAAAATAGGTACCACCATGTGGTAGAGCATAGATAAGAAATATGGGTTAATTTAATTTGTAAGATCTAGTTAGTAACAAGTTTAAGCTATTGGATGAGCATTTATAATTAATAACAAGGCTCTATGTGATGACTTGGGCAGCTGGTGGTCATGATGAAAGACTCTACCTACAGAACTGAGGGAAGACATAGATGTCCCTGGGATGGCACTCTGGGTATTTTGACAGACTTTCGCAGTGGTTTGCTGTCTTCCTGTCGGCCCAGTTTCTACAGAGCTAGCTGACCGCAGATACCCTGTTTAGCTGAGCCCTATCTGCTTTTTTAAAATTTGTTTTTCTAAGCTTGTGTAGGTGACTTAATTTGAACCTTGCTACAGGCTGGAACGGGGGTCTTTCAAAGAAAAGTCAGGGGATGGAGGACACCAGAAGAACAAGGTGTGCTAAATCAACTTAGAAAGGCTAATATGAACTCACAAAAGCTGAAGCAGCATGTGCAAGGCCTGAACAGGCCTGCACCGAGTCCTTTGTGCTTACAGCATTCAGTGTAGTATTTTTACGGTACTCTTGTGTGTGAACAAGTAGGGCTCTGATTTTATGCCTACTCTTCGGACACTTTTGTTCCTGTTGGGTTGCCATGCCCAGCTTTGATATGATAGTTTTTACTTCATCTGACTTTCTTTTATTTTGTGACATTTTGTTGTTATCTCTTAGAAGCCTGTTCTCCTTTGATGAGTGGCAGAGAGTGGATCCAGATGGGAAGGGAGGTGGGGAGGAACACAGAGGAGCAGAGGGAGGGGCAACTGTAATCAGAGTGTATTGTATGAGAAAAGAATCTATTGTTATAAAGTTGAAAAAAATAATGTTGGTATTAAATTAAAAATAAATAAAGTGTGAAAAAATATTTCTGGGGGAAAAACAAATTAGGGTCTTTCAAAGATAAATATGGTAGGACTTGTGTCAAGCTAGAGTTCCTAAGGAAAAGGTTGATAAAAAAGAAATAAACAGTGTGCTAAGGTATTTCTGAAAGGCTTCAAAGCAAAGGAGCAGCTCACCTGTGATAGAACAAGTGAAGATGATCAAGCCTGTCCCAGGGGTAGGTAATCAACCACTGAGAGTAAGGAGGGTATCTTTTCTTCCAGAAAAAGGTTAGGCTGGGTGGAGATGGTTTGCTCAGCCAAGTTCTACCTCAACATCCAGATAAGGTAAATAGGGAGGCAATAGCTACAGTACCAGCCAAGGGCCTTTTATGACCCATGGAGTCAGCAGACACAGCATGAGAGAACAGGTCCACAGACCCCTTTGGTCCTGGAAAGGTCTGATCAGATTAAGTCAGGCCCAGTGGGTTTATCAGGGATGGAGAAACAGAGGGCGACTCCATGATATGAAAATATAATGGCACAGAGAGAATAAATAAGAATTACCACCTTCCATCCATGGTTTGTACCCAATCTGGATCTGGGAAGGATGCAACTGACTAAAATGGATGCAACGTTCCTTGTGTTCAACTTTTGTATCTCTTTTAGAGGTAAACTTCTGGAGTCACTTGTATCTCTTGCTCAAAACAGATGGCAACAGACTTTCAGAGTTCTTCACCACAGTTATTTTTGTAACCACAGTTTGTTATGGGATAGTGTCTCAGCGTGTTGCCTTTTCCTGCCCTTCGTCTGGAAAAGGTTTCGCTATTTGATGACATAATGCTAACATCTGAGTGTTTTGAAAATTTGGAAAACAACCTTCGGAGAGGAAACCAGGTGTATTGTTATTTCCATGAACCTTACAGCCGAACTGGGACTGGTTTAAATAAAAGGAAACATAAATCTAAAGGTACTCTACATGGGTGGAAAAGGACACTCACTTCCAGAGGTCATAATGTTATTGAATAAAAACCCCACTGTGGGGTTGGGCTACCTCCTTGTGTGTTATTAGTTAGGGAAGCTCAGAAGACCCCACAAATCATAAAACTACTGTTGCTGCTATTGGTTGTATGACAGAACTGGACAGTAAGACCTTTCTATTTCAGAAGATCATGCTTTGACTTTAGGACATGGAGAAATTAAGCTGGGACTGAACTAAAAACTCCCACCATAATGGCTGGCTTTAGTAGCAGCGCAAACAGAGAACTATCACCTACATGCTTGTTTGGCTATGAACCCTGCATGCTAAAATACTGACATACCAGGCAACACTGGCTTTGCTATCATGGGTAAGAAAAACAGCCTACCGATTGAATTAGAGGTCTGCTACACAAGAGGGAGTTCACGTCTGGTACTGTAAGGCAGAAACAAACATGTGGCTGAAGAGGTCATGGGTTCCAATGGGGAAAGAACTTCTTTAATTTTACTAGATAGACGTGATGTACCTGTGAATCTGTCTTCTAAACATGTATTTTTATACCCATAGATAACTGTTGCTGTCAGCCTCAACTCATAACCACTGGTAAAGCAACATTTAAATGACTGTTTTTGTGGCACCATGATAGATATCTATAATTATCACCCCCTAAGACTCAGATCATTGTGGAAGAGGGAATGGAAAGATTTAAGAGCCCAGAGGAAAGGCTGGAGTGTTATGTAGCAGAATGTCTGAGATTGAAACATTCCATTTTGCAGAGGAACTCCTTGCCAAGGAGGGTAAACAACTCAACATAGCTCCAGGAAGTTCTTGAAACTGACCAGATTTTCTGGGTTCCTCCCTCCATACAACAATGTAAACAGGAAAGAATAGCGAGAATTACTCTCAGGCAAACCGAACTGCAAAGAAGACTCTGAGACTACACCAGCTGCCTGGAAAGAGCAGGAATGATCTAAGCTACCTGGAAGATATTTAAGCCAACTGAGTCACAGGAAAAGGACACTCTCCAACGTGTTGAGCTGTCTGCAGACTGTGCAGTGGGCTCCAGGTTCCCAGCTTTTGTGAGCTGCCACCCAGCCTGGAGTGGGCTTTGGTGATGTAACTGTCTTTGAGACATTTCTGGTCCTGTAAGTAAACCTTTGGTCATATTTCTGTAAGTAACCCCAATAACGTTCACCAAGTTGGACTTAGGTGGTATCCATAGTTTGCTCTGTCATGGATTCCCTATTTTAGGTAAGTAGACATGTGCTGCATTTTGCTAGGAAAGCTTTTGACTCAGCAAGCTGCAAAGTAGGCAGGAGAGCTCAGACTATGCCAGGAAAAGGGATGTGGGATCCCAAGTAAGCCTGCAGGTTGTCTTTTTTTGCATGAGGGGTGTCCAGAGTAGGCAAGGATACCTGTTGTTGGACCCAAGCGACACATGACAAATTTCAGAAAAGCTATGGATGTGGATGCCCAGGAGACTTTACCCTGGAGGAAAATATCGGGAGTTGGTACTTAAGGTGTGCTTAGAGGTGCTACAGAAAAGACCTCTGGGTGATTTCTGGTAGGGTAGGACTTGGTAGAAGCCCAGATGTTAGTTTCTATGCAGGCAGGGTCACCAGTGTAGGCTGTGTCAGAAGATGTGGTTCAGGATTAGATTTGTCAGGTTGTGGCCAAGACTTGGATTGGCAAGTCAGGTGTACTCCCCAGTCTACATTTTGGAGTATGTTCTGTTGAGTCTGGATACTGAAAGGCATGATAGAAACTGCAAAGAAGGGACCTTTGTGTAGCTGTAGGAAGACGTGCCTAGAGGTGGTTGCCTATCTCCTGTGCAGGCAGGGGTGGTCAGACTAGGTAGAACAAGGGATGTTGAACTTTCTTAAAGTCTAGACCAGTGTGGCTAGACTAGCTCAGAGCATAGGTTTTATCAACCAGTCTACATCTTATAGTTTAAAGAAAAGATGAGATCAAGGGAGCATCCCAGGCTAGACAAAAGAAGAGAAAATGGGAAATATGGGTACAGCATGGGGTGTTTGCAAGCAAAGCAGGACCTAACAGAAGCCTATATGTTGGATGAGGTGCTGGTGTGTGTGTGACCAGACAGGGCTGTGATACAGGCTGTGGGACCTGGATTACACCTGGCAGGTTGGCGAAAAGGCTTAGACGAGGAGGTCATGGGAACTAACTATGCTAGACCCTGAAGGAGGATGTGGGATATGTGTATAACAATCAGCATGTTTTCTGTTGATGCAGAAGGGAACCTGTGTATGGTTCAGGTGGGCAGGAGCTTAAAAGTTGGTGACACTGCAGGAGGGAGTAATCAGATTAAAGCAAGGCAAGGGGTCTCAGACCCTCAGTGAGCCTAGAAATTGGCTGCTGTGTGCGTAGGGTTGGTCTAGGACTGGGGACAGTTTGGTGTACCAGCATATATCAGCCAGGTTTGAGAAAAGACATGGCTGGAAAAATTAGGGAAATTCAGCAGGTTAGACCCTGTAGGAGAACATGAAAAATTACTGGACTTGGTGGTGGCTGAGAAGAAAGGACCTGTTGCTGGTGGCAAGTAGGGCTGGTCCTGTCAGAAACCTAGAGTTTGGCTGCATGGAAAGCTGGTGTGATAAGAGTAGGCCAGTGACCATAATGTGAAACCCTAGCATAGCCTGCAGCACAATCAGAGTTGGCCAAACCATGCCAGGGTGCTGCTTGTGGGACTAGTACTAGACCTGGCAGGTTTTGGAAAAGATGTGTGACAGGACATTGAGTATACTCACTGGTGTAGACCTGGGAAGATTATCTGGGGAACAGTGAATACTAAGTGGGGGAGGGGTTGATGTCTAGTAGAAAAGAGTGGGAATGGTTGCAGGCAGGTCAGGTCCTGGTGGAAACCGAGAGACTGACTGATGCACAGGTAGGAGTCATCAGACTAGGCAGGTACAAAGGATGTGGGACCCTGTGGAAACCAAGAAGTTGGTTGTGGACAGGCTGGAGTATCACACTAGGCAAGGGCACTGCTTTTCTGACCTGAACTATGTATGGCTGGTTGGGGAAAAGGAGTGGATGGGACAGTCATGTTTACTCACAAGGCTTTCTCATGGAAGATGTGAAAAGTCTGGGTACCTAGTGGAGTGGGGGTGGTGGAGATAGCACAGAATTTCTAGGATCTAGGGGTGGTTGCTTGTCAGGTGGGTCCTCGGAGAAGTCAAGGGTTTGATGGCAGGGCAGGAGATAGTAGACAGACTGGGTAGGTAGGGAGAAGGTGTGGATGACAATGTCTGGGAGACTCATGAACCGGGCTTGCTTCTGCAGCATTACATGGGAGGTCTAGGTACAGAGGCATTGGTTGGAGGCTACACAGAAGGAATCTGTAGATGGTTTCAGAAATGATGGGTCCTGGTTGAAACCAAGAGCTTAGATGCACTGAAGGCATGGGTGTTCTGCCTACATCAGTGTGAGGGATACAGAACTCTGAGGAGGCCTAGAGTTTGGCTTCAGTATGTAAACATGGGTGGCCAGGATAGTCTGCTGCACAGGCTGTGCTTCTGGGAAGCATATGAGAAGCATTGGAAAAGTCATGGCAAGATCAGGTAGACTCACTAAGCTAGAACCTGGAGGAATGATGTGGGAGTGTCATCTATCTATCTGTTGCTTTCATTGGTTAATTAATAAAGAAACTGCTTGGCCTTTGATAGGCCAGCCCTTAGGTGGGTGGAGTAGACAGAACAGAATTCTGGGAGAAAGAATGATGGAGGAAGGTCATTGGCTAATAAAGGAACTGCCTTGGCCCATTTTATTGGTTAGAAGATAGGTGGGAGGAGTAAACAGAACAGAACGCTGGCAGGAAGAGGAAGTGAGCTCAGACTCCACAGCTCTCCTCTTGGGAGCAGATGCCTTAGAAGAGATGCCAAGCCCCGCTCCCGGGCAGACACTCCGACCCAGGATGGATATAGGCTAGAATCTTCCCGGTAAGACCGGTGCTCACAGATTATTAGAGATGGGTTGATCCGGATATCAGAATTAGCCAGTAAGGGCTAGACCTAAAGGGCCAAGCAGTGTTTAAATGAATACAATTTGTGTGTTGTTATTTCAGGGCATAAGCTAGCCAGGCAGCTGGGGTGCCAGGGATGCAGCCCCGCCGCCTCCTTATTACTACAAAAGAAAGCCGAATTAGGCAGTCACCATGATTCTCCTCTCTGAGACAGACACAGGTTAAGATCTTTCTTGGTAAACTACCACCTCGTGGTGCTACACAGACTATTAGAAATGGGTTAATCAAGATATGAGAGTTAGCCAATAAGAGGCTGGAACTAATGTGCCAGGCAGTGTTTAATAGAATACAGTTTCTGTGTAATTATTTCAGGTAAAACTAGCCGTGCAGGAGCTGAGCAGGAATGCAGCCCACCGCTCCTCCAACTACAGAGGAAGACTTAGGAAGTCTGGGTACCAAGTGGGATAGTTGCAGTCAGTGCAGACAGGACCTATAGGTGGTTGCAGGTAGGGCAGAACCTGAACAAAGCCAAAAGGTCAGACTACAGTGGAGCAAGGATTGTAGGACCCTAGGCGAGCCTAGAGATTGGCTGCAGTGCAAGGTAGATTGGCCAGACACTGATTCTGGGGCCTGCACTACCTGTGGGAGGTTAATGAAAAGGTACAGATGGAGAGTTCAAGGGAACTCACCAAGCTACACCCTTGAGAAGGATGTGGTAAATATGAGTACAGAGTAGATTGGAAGAGGTGATAGAAAAAGGACCAGTGAGTGGTTTCAGATGGGTAGAGCCAGGAGGAAGCCTGGGAGTTGGTGGAGGGTTGGCTGTAGTACAAATGGGATGACTAGGGTAGTAGGTTGGGGCACAGGTTTTGTGGGTAGGCTACATCTGGCAGGTTGAGGAAAAATGGAAGATCCAGGAGGTTCTCACTGGGCTAGACCCTGGAGGAGGTCATTGGAATTTTGCATACTGAATGGGGTGATGTAGGCAGTGCAGAGGGACCTAAAGATGGTTGTAGGTCCTGGCAGAAGACTAGAGTTTGGTAGCAGAGCAGGCAATGTTGGCCAGGCTATACAATAGTAAAGAGCCTAGCTGTTTGTGCAAATGAGGATGTAAAAAAAAACATTGATGTGAGACCACAGCTTGATCTGGTGTGTTAAAGATGAAGGCTGCTTAATTATCAGGTTATTGCTCAAAAGTCTGTGTACCAAGTGGGGTGTTGGACAGGGAGCAAAAGAGACCTGTGAATGTTTACAGTTAGGAGAGGTCGGGGTGAAGGCCTAGAGATTGGTTGTTGAACAGGTAGTGATGGTCAAACTAGGCCAGGGCAGGGGATGTAGGAACCAGGGGAAGCCTAGGGTTTGGCTGGAAGGCAGACGGAATGGTAGACTAAACCAGGGCTCTGCTTGTAGGATGACGATTAGATCTGTCATGCTGTGGAAAGGTATGGATGGGAAAGTCAGTTGTACTCACCAGGCTAGATCCTGCAGGAGGGTATAGAAATTCTTCATACTGATTAGGGCAGTTGAGATGTGGCAGAAGGGAACAGGAGATGGTTGAAAGCAGGACAGGACTTTCAGAAACCTAAAGATGGGCAGCATTACAAGCAGTGGTGGTCTCACTACGCTAGAGCAAGAGGTATGGGAGCCTGTGAAAGCATAGAGTTTGGCTGCTTTGTGTGAATGAATGGACAGACTAGTATGGGATGCTGAGTGTGAAACTCATTCTACAACTGACTGGTTGTAGCAGAGGTGTGGATGAGGATGTTACTACCATAGGCCCTGAAAGAAATTGTGGGGTGGTCAAAGTAGCTTTGGTCAGGGGTTTTGGGGCCAGGAATAGACTAGTAGGTTGTGCAAAAGGCATTGATGGAGAAATTAGGTGCAATTACTAATCAAGACATTGGTGGAGGGTATAGTTACTCTGGTAATACCTTCGGAAGTACTTTTATCGTATAAAGTTGATTATTGTTCTCTCCAGTTCTGTGAAGAATTTTGTTGGGATTTTGATGGGGATTGCATTGAATCTATAGATTGCTTTTGGTAGAATTGCCATTTTTACTATGTCGATCCTACCAATCCAAGACCATGGGAGATCCTTCCATTTTCTTGTATCCTCTTCAATTTCTTTCTTCAAAGGCTTAAAGTTCTTTTCAAAGAGAGCGTTCTCTTCCTTGGTTAGAGTTACCCCAAGATACTTTATGCTATTTTTTTGGCTATTGTGAAAGGTGATATTTCTCTGATTTCCCTCTCTGCTTCTTTTTCTTTGTTATACACAAATAAAGGGCTACTAATTTTTTGGAGTTGATCTTGTATCCTGCCACATTACTAAAGGTGTTTATCAGCTGTAGGGGTTCTTTGGTAGAGTTTTTGGGGTCGCTTAAGGACACTATCATATCATCTGAAAATAACAAATGTTTGACTTCTTCCTTTCCAATTCGAATCCCCTTGATCTCCTTATATTGTCTTATTGCTATTGCTAGAATTTCAAGCACTATATTGAAGAGGTATGGTGAGAGTGGACAGCCTTGTCGTGTTCCTGATTTTAGTGGAATGGCTTTGAGTTTCTCTACGTTTAAGTTGATGTTAGCTGTCGGCTTGGTGTATATTGCTTTTATTATATTTAGGTATGAGCCTTGTATCCCTAATTTCTCCAAGACCTTTATCATAAAGGGGTGTTGAATTTTTTTAAATGTCTTTTTCAGCATCTAATGAAATAATCATATGGTTTTTTTCTTTCAGTTTATTTATATGATGGATTACATTGACAGATTTTTGTATGTTGAACCAGCCCTGCATCTCTGGGATGAAGCCTACCTGATAATAATGGATAATTTTTTGGATGTGTTCTTGGATTCGGTTGGCCAGTATTTTATTGAGTATTATTGTGTTGATGTTCATGAGTGAGATTGGTCTGTAATTCTCTCTCTTGGTTGAATCTTTGTGTGGTTTCGGTATCAGGGTAACTGTATCTTCATAAAAAGAGTTTGACCATGACTTTTCTGTTTCTATTTTGTGAAACACATTAAGGAGTATAAGTATTAGCTCTTTTTGGAAGTTCTGGTAGAGTTCTGCATTGAAACCATCTGTTCCAGGGCTTTTTTTAATAGGGAGGTTTTTTTTTTTTTTTGACAGCTTCTAATTCCTCATGGACATATAGGTCTATTTAAATTGTTCACCTGGTCTTGATTTAATTTTGGTATATGGTACTTATCTAAAAAATGACCATTTCTTTCACATTTTCCAATTTTGTGGCATACAGGTTTTTGTAATAAGATCTAATGATTCTCCAAATTCCCTCTGTGTCTGTGGTTATGTCTCCCTTTTTCATTTCTAATCTTGTTAATTTGTGTGTTCTCTCTCTGCCATTTGATTAGTTTGGATAGGGGTTTTTGAATCTTGTTGATTTTCTCCAAGAACCAGCTTTTTGTTTCATTGATTCCTTGGATTGTTTTCTGTGTTTCTATTTTGTTGATTTCAGCCCTCAGTTGATTATTTTCAGTCTTCTACTCCTCCTGGGTGAATCTACTTATTTTTTTTCCTAGAGCTTTCAGGTGTGCTGTTAAGTCTCTAATGTGAGCTTTCTCCTTTTTCTTTATGTGGGCACTTAGTGCTATGAAGTTCCCTCTTAACACTGCTTTCATAGTGTCCCATAGGTTTGGGTATGTTGTGTCTTTATTTTCATTGAATTCAAGGAAGACTTTAATTTATTTTTTTTTCTTCTTGACACACTGGTGGTTCAGTAGTTGACTGTTCAGTTTCCATGAGTTTGTAGGCTTTCTGGGGGTAGAATTGTTGTTGAATTCTAACTTTATTCCATGGTGATCCGGTAGTACACAAGTGGTTACTACAATCTTTTTTTTTGTGTGTCTGTGGATGTTACCAATTATGTGATCAATACATTTTGAGAAGGTTCCATGAGATGCTGAGAGAAGGTATATTCTTTTCTGTTTGGGTGGAATGTTCTATAGATGTCTGTTAATTCCATTTGGTTCATTATATCTGTTAATTCTCTTATTTCTCTGGTAAGTTTGTGTCTGTTCGACATGTCCATTGGTGAGAGAAGAGTATTGAAATCTACTATTAGAATGTGGGGTTTGATATATGCTTTGAGTTCTAATAATGTTTCTTTTACATATGTGGATGTTTTTATATTAGGGGCATAGATATTCAGGATTGAGACTTCTTGCTGAAGAATTGTTCCTGTTATGAGTATAAAGTGTTTTTCTCCATCTCTTCTGATTGATTTTAGTTTGAAATCCATTTTTTAGATCTTAGTATAGCCACACCCGCTTGTTTCTTAGATCCATTTAATTGGAAAACCTTTTTGCAACCCTTTACTCTGAGGTAGTATCTGTCTTTGAGGTTGAAGTGTGTTTCTTGTAAACAGCAGAATGTTGGATCCTGTTTTCTTAACCTGTGCCTTTTTATAGGTGAATTGAGTCCATTGATATTAAGTGATATTAATGACAGTGGTTGTTAACTCCGGTTATTTATTTATTTATTTTGGTGGTAGTATTTGTGTATTTCCCTTCTTTGAGTTGTGCTTGTGGAGGGTTGTCAGTTGCCTGTGTTATTATGGATGTTGTTGTCTTCCTTGGTTTGTGGTTTTCCTTCTAGTACTTTCTGTAAGGCTGGGTTTGTGGCTATGTATTGTTTAAATCTGTTTTTGTCCTGGAATATCTTGTTTTCTCCATCAATGGTGAATGCAAGCTTTGCTGGGTATAGTAGTCTGTGCTTACATCCGTGGTCTCTTAGTGTCTGTATCACATCTATCCAGGACCTTCTGGCTTTCCTGGTTTCCATTGAGAAGTCAGGTGTAATTCTGATAGGGTTACCTTTATATGTTATTTGACCTTTTTCCTTTGCAGCTCTTAATATTCTTTATTCTGTGTGTTTTGTGTTTTGATTATTATATGGTGAGGGGATTTTTTTTTTGATCCAGTCTATTTGATGTTCTGTATGCTTCTTGTACCTTCATAGGAATATCCTTCTTTAGGTTGGGAAAGTTTTCTTCTATAATTTTGTTGAATATATTTTCTGGGCCTTTGAACTGTAATTCTTCTCCTTCTTCTACCCTTATTATTCTTTGGTTTGGTCTTTTGATCTTGTCTCAGATTTCCTGGATGTTTTGTGTTAAAAATTTGTTGGATTTGTTGTTTTCTTTGATCAATGAGTTTATTTCCTCTATAGTATCTTCAGTGTCTGAAATTCTTTCTTCTATCTCTTGTAATCTGTTGGTTACACTTGTCTCTGTAGTTCCAATTTGTTTACCCAGATTTTCTCTATTCTGCCATCTCTCGGTTCGTGTTTTTTTTTAATTGCCTGCATTTTATTTTTCAAGTCTTGAACTGTTTCCATTACCTGCTTGAGTGCTTTTTCTTGGTTTTCTTGGGTATCTTTGAGGGATTTATTCATTTCTTTTACCTTTTTGTTTGTCTTCTCCATTTCTTTTAAGGAGTTTTTCAATCCTGTTTAAGTTCCTCTATTATTTTCATAATGTTACATTTAAAGTTGATTTCTTCTGCTTCTTCTGGAATAGGGTGTTCAAGTCTTCTTGTTATGTGATCCCTGGATTCTGGTGTTTTCATGTTGCCTTTCAGGTTGTTGGAGGAATTCTTGCATTGGCGCCTGCCCATCTCTTCCTTCAGATGCAGCCAGGAGAGTCTTAGCATCTTGGTCCAATCTTTGCTGTGATTGTGTACTTGGGGAATTTACTTGGTCTAGCCTCTCTTAGGGCCCCTTCGTACTGGAGCTGGTCATGCTGGTGGATCTAAGGACCCTGCAGATTGAAAAGAGTGCCCTCTGCCTAGATCTCCTCAGTACAGAAGCAGAATCTGTTCCTGTGCCAAGGACCACACAGACAACAAAGCAGGCTGGTGGAGAAGCAGGGTCATTTGGAACAAAGAAGCCCCTGCAGCAGGAGCTGGAGATGCCCTGCACTCCCTTCTGGGGAGCTTCCAGTCGAGTGGGCATACACTCACCCCTCTGGGTGGATAACCACAGTGTAGGAGCAGGAACTGTTCCTGGGCCAAGGACCTTGCAGACAATATGGCAGGCTTGGGCTAAAAACTCACCTATATATTAGATATACAACAATGTGCATATGAACAAATGAATAACAAACTCATACAAAGGAAATCTTTGAATAATCTAATAAAATGAATATTTGGAAAATAAGTATAATAGAAGATATTCAGTGGATTGCAGTATAAGAAAAGGAGAAAGAGGGAGATATGGTGTGTTTTGTAAACCAGAATGCAAAGATGGTGTATATCGGTGTGGAAAGAAACACCACCATAGAGCTGGGATGTACTCAGTCAGAGATAAATGGCAGGAGCTGTCATTCTCTGAGAACAGAGGGCAGGTTCCATAGGACTTGCAGTGAACGTGTATCCTGGAAGTCATGGGCCAGAAGTGCACACTAGAGAAGTCTCAGAGGATGTTATAACGGTGCAAAGAGCCACAGTGGACAGAATGCCAGTTACTGCATCCTGTTCACTTTTAGGTACCATGGACCTAGATGTAGCAGGCTCCTAAGAGAAAATTAATCCTAAGGCTAACAACTTGATTTTCATTTTCTATTCAGTTTCTGTTTATAGATTTTCTTTAATACTTTTACCTTTAGGGCCTGTTTATTTCCTGAGAATTATGTTGAGAAAATATTTTTAGAGACAAGGGCTTCCTCAACTGAGATGAAAAAATATGTGGATGCTAGACATAAAAATTAGAGCTGAAGTTTAGCACATCTACCTACCGATCAGCCTTTTGAACTTGAGAAAATTTCAATAGTGTTTGATAAGTTCTGTCCTATTGGAATACATGCATTACATACAGACTGTAGACATAGTGACTGGAAAACAAAGTGCAGCATTTGATGAATGACAGTTATTATTCTGAACACAAAAGAAACCTTTGATTACACAAAACAAATCTATGAAATGATATATAAAGCATTCTGAATCAGTCAGACTTTCTTCCTTCCTAGTAAGTACATCTATGTAAATTTTTCTCTGGGAGAGCAGTGATTTCAGGGTTTGGTGGTCATCTCTTGTTAGCTGTACTTGGTGTCAAGACACAAATACTTTAATCAATTCTACATTGAATTCCATCCTTCCTGTCTCTACTTACATTCATGGTTGTTATAACAAAATCAATTAATGTTGGCCATTTGAAAAACAACATGGTTTTATATGGTCAGTTCTTTAATGGAATCTAATTTTCCAAGTTCAAGATGAAAAAGATCCAAACAATGGCTTCTTTTACTGTACTTCTCAGATACTTTGGATTGAGAATAGGCATAAATTACCTGCCTTAAAAACAGTGTTGTGTACAGCAGTTGAAAGAGAATTGTGGAAAACTTCCCTTCCTTTCTAGATGGAGCTATCTCTTTGGAGCATTTACACACAGTTTCCAATTGTCAGAGACATTGACACATGGGCCTGCGTGAGTTGCCCTGCACAATTATGGTGACCTTCTATTCCATGATGCAATGGGACTAGAATAAGGACTTTGAAAATAATTGGATTCCAATGATGGTGTAAATGTGGATCCACATTTTGAGATTGTTGTTTATATACTAAAACAGAAAATACAGCTCTCTCATCTTTTTTGTTCTTCCTCTCTCTCTCATCTGTCTCACTTCATCCCTTCCTCTTTTTATCCTTCTCTTGTTTGTTCCTTTCTCAATACCCTCTCTCCAAACCCAGATATTACCCTTCTCAAGAACTGGATCTATTTCCACCTTTGTCTTGTACTTCTTGAACTGTGGAAATGAAATATTGTTCAAGTGATGTTCTTGATCTCTAGCATCTATGAGAATTTGCAATAGCAATCAGCACAGTGTTAAAATATTTGGTATTTCAATTCCAACACACCCTGAATGTAGGAAATTTACCTGCCATATTCAGAATCCAGATAGTTCACCTTCCAGAAAAAATGAAAATCATCAACCTCTAGGGAATTGTTGCTTTCTACAATGCCTCAACTCCCTTGGTTTTGTAATGTTCTGTGACTTTCCTGGATTGAGGTGACAAATAATCTATACACTTCAAACAGGATACCTACAATACACTGAAATTATTCCACTGGGTTCCAGCTTAGTGGACCAATATATTTACTAGTGATACTTACAGAGATATATGTGAGGGGGTTGTTACAATATCACAGATGACTAAGTCAGATGCATAACCAAAAAGCCCACCCAAGCCTGAGTAATGACTACTTGAAAAACAGTGACTATAATTCCATGCACTATTCCCAGGATGTTCACCTGGTATACTGTCTCCTCCAATAACAGCATGTAACTGCTTATCTAACTTTGGGGAGGGACTTTATAAATCTTGTTTCCTTTACTTACAGAATTTTATGGTTATTTTTCCTCCCTGTTGAACAAAATATTTCCTTTTAGGAGAAGCTGCAATATATACATATATCATACTCAGTCTGTATAGTGTTACCTGTGTGTATATGAACTTTTATTATTTTTTTTTTTAAAAAGAGAATGCCAAGAATTTCAAAGCGGGGTTTCATAGGAGTGGGTAGAGTGAGGAAATGGGAAAGGATAAATGATGTAATTGTATTATAATAAAATTAATTAGTGTTTTCTATAAAAAGCGATATTTAATTTGGAGTGGATTTTTTTGGGGGGCAGCTAAACTTCTGCTATATTTCATGGTTCAACACCATTAATCTAAAATACTTTCCATCGAAGTTAACCTTGTCACTACTTTCATCACCATCAAATTTGGACCCTGTCCTTGTAGTTTAACAAAGTTACTACCTGGTTTAGATACACTTCAATAAAAGAGAATTTGGCTGTAGGAGCCCATTCTGAGTGACGGACAGTTGTCTTCTTGGAACTACTTCTCAAAGGATTATCCTATGTTTTTTCCTCAGAAAATCTATATATTTAATTGTGTGACTTGTGCAATGTATTCACTTGTACTGGGGTAAACACATGGACTCTGAATGCTTTTGTTACAGGTAGGATTTCATACTGGTACACTCAAAATTCAAAGGGACATTTATGATGCATTGCCTGCTCTAACTTAAACTTTAAATTCTGTGATGCACTATCTGGTCATTGTTCACCAACTCACACTATCTCAACAGGTCCCCTTCTGACGGTCTGGCCTTGATCATCACTCCCCTAGCCTCATGCAACCAATCACGCAGTGTCCATTAAATTATAGAGTGTTGACAAAACTTAAATTTCCCCATGCTCTAAATTACCACAATCAGAAAATGGGTAGCTGTATCAATCAACAGTTTTCTATTCTTCCTAATCATTTCTTTTGCATGCCCTTCTTAGGGTTTTCTGTCTTCCTCCTTCTATATAGCTACTGAGAAATTCTAGTCCCTGTGGGCAGTAGACAGTTCTTTGTTGTCATCAACAATAATGTGATGGGGAGGAGCTACCAAACAGCTGATGCCCAATGAATGACTGGGGAAAATAATGAAATGACAAAGAGACTGGTTATGAGGTTTAAGTATCACAGTTTATTTTCTTAAAGATGTTTAATAAAGTAGTAAAACCAACTTTGGTTCCATTAAAATTACAAATAAAGGCAAACCCAATAGAGACATGGATGAATTAGCCCCTTTACTTTGTTTCACCAATTGTTGCACACCACATTCTGTGAAACTCTTTCCCATGCCATGTTTTCTTACACTTAGAAGAACTCTGTGAAGAATTTCCAATGAATTTAAAACCCCAAAGATCTTACTATTAAACTTGACAAAGCACAATAAATGTGGCAGACATAATGTTAAGAAGCATTTATGAAACAAATTAATCTTCAGTTGCAAGAATACTAACAATGTAACAAAGAAAGATACTTCTACTTTTCCTATGCATATTCTTAGTGCTGTTCTTCCAACTTATAAACTCCCCACTATTCAGAAGACTGGCTGTCCTTCACAGCACAGTAACAGCTATACTTAAGGGCCAGCTAAGTGTGGGAGGAACTGCTAGCTTGGGCATGGGAGGGAATGCTGGCATGATGGTAATGAGAAGCCTCATCTCTCCTGGCTGCTCTCTCAGCATGGTTACTCAGAGCCTCCTCATACTGTTGAGGGTAGAAACCAGGCATGGCATTTCTTATCTTATTTAAAACATCCACGACTTTTGTCCTGGTGGCTTCATTGCGGGCCCTGGTACCCCACAGGAACTCATAGCATGGGGGATCACTACCAAGCACCCGGCGGTACTCCACATAATTTTGCTCAACTAGTTCTATGGTGATGAACATACGGGGCTCCCCAAAGATTAAGTGCCTCCTCCCAGGATATAGCCCTTGCATTTGGAGGAATTCCCAGACCTCTTCCTCTGTGGCACGGCCGCCTTTCATCATAATCATACCCAGGAGGGTCAGTGTGAGACCTGTCTTTGGTAACTCTTTCCTGCCACCGTGATTTGCCCTAAGTGGGATGGGTAACTTGCTAACAAGAACATAGGACTGAGAGTTATGTGGGTCAACCTTCAACTCCAGACCATAGACCACCTCCAGCTGATAGGTGGCTTTCTCCAGGATGGAGGGGAAATGCACCTTGTACTTCCTGCTGATCAGCTTCAGCATCTCTTCCTCCTTAGGTTGCTCATCCTTCTGGTACTTCTCCAGGAAGTAATGAAGTACCTTGCTGGCCTTCCTGGCAATAGGATCTCTGCGTACAGACTGGATGGCTTCTGCTATAATGCAGACATTTGGACGCCTGGCATCAAAACCTGAAACAGAAACCTCAGCACCACCAACATCGGAAACTGATTGGGACACATCTAACTTAGGAGAGCCATGGGACAGGGCCTCCTGGGACTCTTGAGGAGTGCTGACACCAGGGGAGCTGGGGGCATCTCCCTGGCCAAGAGTAGGGGATGTTGCTTCCTCCTCTTCAGCCGGCTGAGCACCCTGGAGATTCTGCCTCTCTCCCCGAGTCTGCTGCCTTTTGGCTCTGGAGCGGCTCTTGCTCTTGTTGCCCCGAGGCATGATGCTCTGGGTAGGCAGGCAGGAGTTCTGGAAAGAATCTGGGACAGGAGGAGGTGAGAGAGAAAGACACTATGTAAACATTACTAGGTGGAAAGAAACTTCCCTTTAAGGAGGGTCCCCTCTGTTTCTTTTCTCATGGAACCTTTCTGGATTCAGACCTCTTTCTTATTCCCTTGGTGAATCTACTTCCCAAGAAATCTGTGGAGAGAATTGGAGTTTGTTAGATTACTGCTTGGCAACCGAAATTCTGACTTCCTAGGGTGAGCAAAGGGCTTCCTTTAGGGCCCCAATTTAATCCCCTTAAAACCTCATGTTCATTTCTAACTATGTTTGGATCCCCATTTTACTCTGTTGGTCTGAAGTTAGTACTGCAATCTTCAACAGTAACACACAGAGGAAATTAAGGCAAGCCTTACTCAAGATGTCTGACACCACCCAGAGGATAGCAAATAAGGCCTGAACTTCTGCAAACCCCACCCACTGTCTCCTTCCTTGGAACAATTTCCCTGAAATCCCACCTCCTTGTTCTCCAAAGGACAAAGAAGGGTAGCATCTTGGCCAGCTCGACCCTCCTATGCCATATAGAGGAACAATTCTTTATTCAGGCCCACACACAGCATGGAGACTCTAATTTTCACATCCCGACTTCCCTCTTTTTCCTGTAAACCCCACAACCTCTCATCTAGACTTTTACTCCTTGAGAAGAACGAGGACCATTAATGACAACAGACCCTAACTGCCATAGGCAGGAATACTGGGGAATAGTGCTGAGATCCGGCCTTTGCTCGGCCAGAGTGGGTTGTGAATTTAGGAATCTATAGTGGGCTGTCACAGTTTCAACTCATCACCCAAGCCATCACCTGGAAAGATTCTCACTTGAGTAACTGCTGCGCGCCTGTCATCTCAGAAAAAGGCCCAGTAGTACCGCCAGCAAAACACAGCAGGCGGCAAAACAGCAAAGCGGAAGTTAAGGCCTTCTACTTCCGCTCCCTGCCTCCACCCTCCGTCGCCCCCTATTGAGCGCCCATGGAAGTTAATGCAGTTTTTACTGGAGGAGAAATCCCATAGAAAACACAAACATATTTTTGTTGAGTTTGAGTGAAACTGGGTTTTTACGCTTATGATGTGGGCCAATGGGTCTCAGAAAATAGAATTCCCATCAGAGTCCTGAATAAGAAGATACAGTGATTCCTAGTCCAACACATGTGCTGTGACCCCAATATAAAATATAGCTAACAGTTCAATCCATATGTTTGTGATTCTGGTTCGTGACTGCACTGTCCTTTCCTTTTCCGCTCCCCTCACCTCTTCTTATCTCTTTTCCTCATTCACCCTGCATTTCATTGTCTTCTTTATTAAAGTTTTCCAGCAGGTTCTCCCTGTGCCAGCTCAAATTGTTAATGGAACTTGTCGAGTCTCAAAGTTGCTTAGAAGTCACTATCTTCTTACCTCTGTGTTCCCAGTACAAGTATTACTTTATATCAGCATCTCTGGCATCACTCATTTTTTTCTTATGGATAACTGTGTCATTTTATATTGGGGCTTTGAAACCAAGTGTTTCTGTTTAATAGAAACTCCTATGGAGCCTAATGAGAACTTAATCTTACAAGTCACCTGATTCTGCATCTCTGGAGGTGTGAATCAACATTAACTTTCTGATGTTTACTATAGTTGTTGAAAATTTTGTATTTCCAACAGATATAGATAAGGATATTTTTGCTTGTAACCTCATCAAAATTCTACACTTCCTCTTGTTCTTTACCATGACATAGTAGTAAACCTATTTTTTTTCATTTCTTTCCTTTTTTAAGTACACAGTTTCTTTCAGAATTGCCATTCTCACTCCAATGAGAGGAAGTCACAGTGCTGTAATGATTTGTTCCCCTAATGGATAAAGGTATCGACTGTTTTTCCTTCATTTATTGGCTGTTTATAGTTCTTCATTTGCAATGATAACACTTTTGTCAGTTTATTGAATATGCATTTTATATTTTGCTATGCATTTTCCAATTCATTCTATATTAACTGCATTAAACTCAAATAAAACTGGTAAAGATTCTGTGCCAATCTATGTACTTTTTCCTCTGGACGTTTGTTCTTTGGATATGCAACATTTTCATTTCCTGTGAGTTCCACTTGGCAATTTGTTGTAGTATGACCACAGCTTTTGAGTCCAAATATTTAGAAGTTTATTGTCTGTACATATATGTTCAATTATTTTCCATAAATTTCCCTCTAGAAATTTCAACTTTTAATTCCTATATTAATTTCTTGGATCCAGTTTGAGTTGTATTTCACGAAGTATGAGATATGGATATAGACTTTTCATTTTTATTTTTCTTAGTATTTATCTTTATGTGGATATCCAGATTTCCCAGCACTATTTTTAAAGTAGATTTTTTTAATTATTAATTTCTTTGCCTTTGGCATACAGGTTGAGAATCTGATGCATAAATTCTTATTTAAATGATAGCTCTATATATACTTTTACTGCTACTCTTGCTTTTATTTATTCTTACCTCTTTTTATTCGCTATTTTTGATGAATGTGAGTGTCCACTGTGGTGTTTCATTGAGTTGTCAATAGTAGAGTTTAGGTCAAATATCTAAGAATTTCAAACACTGTAGTGTATAATATAAATTATCCTTATTAGTGATATTTTGTACATGTACATAATGAAATAGATCATATTCCCTGCCACATTTCTCTGTTCCAATTCTCTCCATCTCTCTCCCAACAAATCTCCCTCCCAACTTCATGTTTTTTTCCTTTTAAACTTTTTTGATAAGTCATTAAATACAATTTTCATTGCTCTTATGTGGATAGGTGAGACCAACTAGCTGAACATGAGAAACACAGTGGCTACACTCTCAAAAGTAATAATGCTCCTGCCTCTGCTAGCTGTCAACATCCAATATCCTCAAGGTAAGGGGTAGGGCCTGAAGAATACTTTCCAGACATATGATGGGACTTCTTCAGGCTTGATCCTGTGCAGATATTGTGCAAATAACCATAGCAGCTGTATGTTCATGAGTAAAATAACCATCTCATGTCCATAAGATGGCACTTCGCAGCTGGGTGGTGGCAGTGGCGCACGCCTTTAATCCCAGCACTAGGGAGGCAGAGGCAGGCTGATCTTTGTGACTTCGAGGCCAGCCTGGTCTACAAGAGCTAGTTCCAGGACAGGCTCCGAAGCTACAAAGAAACCCTGTCTCGAAAAACTAAAACCAAACAAAACAAAACGGTACTTTTCATCACTTTTCCCCAGCATCATCCAGGATCATCCAGTACTTTGAATCTGTCTGACTCCTCTTTCATTATGTTTCCTTAACTTTGATGTGTGGTTAATTAAGCTGTCATATGCATGGATGAGCACTCTATCCTCAGCACTTAGTCTAGTTGTGTGTCTTTTCACTGACTACTGCTCACTGCAGCAGGAACCTTCTCTGAAGAATGTGGAAAGCAGCCTGGTGTATGGGCATAAGCAGAAATACTTAGAAGGCACTTTGAGAGCATGGCCATTTACAAAATAATAACAGTACGTTCTACCCTAGGCCTATGGCCTCCTCACCCATGAGTTTTTGGCCAAGATTCCATTACCAGGTACTAAATTCGCTTGTGTGGTAGAAGATTCTTTTTGTGTGAAGTTTATTTATTTTTATTTTTTATTTCTTTTTTATTACTTTATAAATAATACCAACCAAAATTCCCACTTCTTCCCCTCTTCCCACTTTCCTCCCACTCCACACACTCTCTCCCCTACCCCCCTCCAGTCCTAAGAGAGGGCAGGGTACCCTGCCCTGTGGGAAGTCCAAGAACCTCCCCACTCCATTCAGGCCTAGGAAGGTATGCATCCTAATAGACGAGGATCCCAAAAAGGCAGTACATGCAGTAAAGACAAATCCCAGAGCCATTATCATTGGCCCCTCAGTCTGCCCCAGTTGTCAACCACATTCAGGGGTAAAGTAATAATTTTCCTTAAAAGTTAAAATACTCAATAAAACTAAAATTAGATATGGGGTATTTGTGTATTATGGAAGTCATCACCAATGTTGTTTAAAATTGTTATTATTAATAAAATAATGAACAAGCTATTTATGTGCAGCCTTAGAATATCAAGCATATAAAAGGCTATTGCTTTTGATTGTTTAAAAAAAAGGAATTCCTTTTCCTTGTGTGGAGCAGGCCTCAAATTCACTCAGAAAGTGGTCATTTATGTCATTAGTCTTTCCAGTATTGTACCAGTAGGCATATCTTTCCTGTAGGGTGGTGTGGCAGCACACAGGGTCTACGCTTTGTTAGACTCAGCAGCCTATATTGCACCTTCTCCCACTATGAAGCTAGCAGAGAGATGTTTCTTGGTCAGTTGGAGAGAGATTCTCTATTTTTATTATTTTATTTTTGAGATTATAATATAATTATTTCATATCCCCCTTCCCTTTCCTTTCTACAACCCTCTTGTATTTTCCTCCTTGTTCTTTTTCAAATTATGGCCTTTTTTATGTCCTGAAACCAAAGTATGTGGTGGCTTCAACAATAGGTTTTTACCATTTAGTTATGGGAGTAATTAAGGACAACAGCAACAGCCTGTGTTCCTTTAGAGAACTCTGGAGCCTCACTGACAAACACATGTAATCACTATCGGAAAAATACTTTAGTTTTCAGATTATAGACATGTGTCCTCTCCATTATTAATGTGACTGGATATTTTTCACGTTAGCCATTTATTAAAACGTTAGCTTTTGATTTTATTTTCTCTACCAATATCTTGAAATCACTTCTAAATTAATGTGTAACATTTATTGTAGGGATAAGTCCCGCCCATGAGGGGGCGTGTTCGCCTCGGGCTAATGTTTGCCTATAAATTTGGCAAGCATGCTCCCAGCCATCGCTTCTGCTTTCCTGGTCTCTGCGGGAACGGTGGTTCTGTAAGTCTATTTCTCCATTAAAGCTGTATATATATTTTTACAATCTGTCTGCATTCGCTTACGTCATTACATTTTGGCGTCCAACCTGGGCTATTTTGCCCCTGACTCAAGCGGGTAGCCCGCTACCTAACACAGCACCCTCCCGGGTGCTGTTTTTAGTTCGTGACTCGGCCCCAGTGCCAAGTCCGAGACACACTCTGCCACACAGGCCCATTCTGCCTGCCTTGGCCAAGTTTGCAGCGGAACCCCACTGCCTGAATTAGCAGAAGCTCAAGTACCTGCGGTTTTGCAACAAAAGTTGCCACAGCGTCAGATTTGGTCTGATACAAAGTGACTTGGCTGAGCAGTGGTGGCGCAAGCCTTTGATACCAGCACTTGGGAGGCAAAGGCAGGCAGATCTCTGTGAGTTTGAGGCCGGCCAGGCAGTGGTAGCGCACACCTTTAATCCCAGCACTTGGGAGGCAGAGACAGGCGGATCTCTGTGAGTTCAAGGCCAGACTGGTCTACAAGAGCTAGTTCTAGGACAGGCTCCAAAAACACAGAGACCACCACTGGCAGGAACTGATCATTGCAGGTAAAAAAAAATTTCTTTTATAAATAAAATGTCTGAACACATTAGTATTCAAGAATTTAACAGTTTTTTTAATTGTACCATGTGGGAGATTTTACAAGAGGTGTCTATCACCCCACATCTATGGATCCTTCTGGGATTCGTAGTTTTCATTGGCACTAAATGGTTTGATAATAGAAATATGATAAAGTCTTTACAAGACGAATCCAGGATTCTTAAGGCAGAGATTGAACGCTTTAAAACAATTGAGAATGACAACAATCTTCTCAAGAATCAGTTTGAAGTTCTCCAGGCTGATGTTAAGGAGAAATTCATTACTATGGAAGAGGGAACAGCTGATCTGAATGGTAAGCATCAGTCCCTTTCTGTGGGAAATGAAACATTAACTGAGAGAATCAAAACTGCTGAATGTGACAATCGGATTTTGTCTAAAGCTTATGACAGATTGACAGAAAGATTGTCAATACAAGAAGGCACGGTTTGTGCCATAAAAATTATGTCCAAAGATGAGATGTTATCTCTAACGGACAAACTTCATACTTTAGAATCCTCAATGAAGGCTTTGGAACATAATTCTGGACAGGAGATTCAGACATTGCAGAAGGCAATGGTGAATAGAATTGAAAGATTGAGGAATTTCTAAATTCTGATGAAGAAGAGCAAAGGGTAGAAAGGCAAATTTTAACTACATCTGTGGGTAAATCTCTCCAGGACAATTTCCACAAAGCTCTACCTACAGCTCTACCTGCCTTTCCAGTAATAACAACAGAGAAGGTGATTGGTTCCAGAAACCCTAGGGTCATCAAGGAGGATACATGGGAGCCTGTCCGTATGAATGATCTCAAGGAAATAAAACAGGCTGTCATGACTTTTGGGATGCAAGCCTCTTTTGTTAAAGAGATGCTAAGATCTTGGGCCACAACAAGCAGAGCAACCCCCTCGGACTGGCTCCAACTGAGCTCTACAGTACTTGAGAGTGGACCACAATTGAAATGGCAATGCTTATTCAGGCAAGAGGCTAGACTTTTAGAACAGCAGGAAAAAGCAAAGGGAATTGACATTTCCCTAGATAAAATTCTAGGTGAAGGGCTCTTTTCCGACCCTCAGGAACAAGCTAATTTGGATGAAAACAGACTCTCCATGTGTACTACAGCAGCCGTAAGGGCTTGGGACAGGGTACAAGACCCAAGACAGAGAATGGAATATTTTCTCAGAGTTAAACAGGGTCAGAGAGAACCCTTTAGTGACTTTTTACAAAGATTAACTAAGGCTGTACAAATAGGGATATCTGACCCAGAAGCAAGACGTATAATGATTGAGTCTTTGGCTTATGAAAATGCAAATGTGGAATGCAAAAGGATTTTGGGGCCTTTAAAGCTCAGATCAGCGCCCTTGGAATAATGGGTCTTGCATACACTCAATTTTGATACATTTGATTATGGCACTGAAGCATGGGTAGAAGAAGCATTTTCCAATGGTAAAAGGAGACACCAGAATACCAAATGTTTTAATTGTGGCAAAATGGGTCATATGAAAAGGAATTGTAGACTTTTAGAATTGTAGATTTTTAGAAATAATAATAATAATAATGCATCTTTCAGAAATAATAATAATAATAATAATAATAATAATGCATCTTCTAGAAATAACAGAAATAGGACTCAGCCTTCAGGTTTATGTAGAAGATGTGGAAAAGGCAGACACTGGACGAATGAATGCAGGTCTACAAAGAGATAGACAAGGCAAACTGATACAGTCTGGAAACGTGAGAGGGGGGGCCTCACAGACCCCCATGGCAAACATGGTTCAGTCATTTCCAGTTTCTGCAGAGAACCTGCCTCGTCAAGACAATTAGGAAGCCCCATGCATACTGTTACAATCAATAATGATCAGAAAGATAAGTTACGTGTGTTTTGGCAAACATCTATAAATGATCAAAGACCTAAACTGAGAGTGTGTGTAAATGGCATTTTTATTACTGGCCTGCTGGACACAGGTGCTGATGTAAGTATCATTACCCCAGAATCTTGGCATCCGTGCTGGCCTCTTCAGAATGTAAATGTTTAGCTCCTGGGAATTGGAACCCTATCTCGAGTAAGGCAGAGTACAAGATGGGTTGAATGTATAAGGCCAGAGGGACAAATAGGAAAATTAAGGCCACATGTAGCCAATATCGCAATGAATTTATGGGGTCGTGACCTATTACAAAAATGGAATACCAAAATTAACATTCCTGCTACTTCTAGAGCCTATATTTCTGAGAATAATATTAAAAGATATTACAAATGGAGAAAACTGGCCATTCGGGTTGTACAAGAACAAGCAATTGATGTCCCTTCAGAGATACCAACAGCCTTGCCTCTAAAATGGTTGACTGAGAAACCAATATGGACAAAGCAATGGCCTTTAGCTGAGGAAAAGTTACAGGCTTTAGAACAGCTGGTACAAGAACAATTAGATGCTGGACATATAGAAGAATCTACCAGCCCTTAGAATTCTCCTGTATTTGTGGTTAAGAAAAAATCAGGTAAATGGAGAATGGTGACAGATCTCAGGGCCATCAACAAGGTTATTCAAGCTATGGGCCCTCTGCAATCTGGAATTCCTTTGCCCTCTTTATTAACAAAAGGATGGCCTCTCATAGTTATTGATTTTAAGGATTGTTTTTCACTGTACCTTTGCAAAAAGAAGATAGAGAAAAATTTGCCTTCACAGTGCCTACTTATAACAATTCTCAACCTTCGAGGAGGTACCACTGGACCGTTCTCCCCCAGGGTATGTTAAATAGCCCCTCCCTGTGCCAATATTTTGTGAACCAACCATTGCAAATAATATGCAAGAAATTTCCCAAATCTATAGTATACCATCACATGGACGACATTTTGTTATCCGATTCAAACATGGATACCTTGGACAGACTGTTTGAAGAAATAAAGATACTTTTACCTAAATGGGGATTGCAAATCGCTCCTGAAAAGATTCAGAAGGGAGATTATGTTAATTATTTAGGTTATAAAATAGGTTTGCAAAAAATTAAGACACAAAAAGCACAAATTAGGAGAGATCGCCTACGGACTCTTAATGACTTCCAAAGACTGTTAGGAGACATTTCCAGTCTACGACCAGGTATTGGAATAACACCTGATCTAATAATTCATTTGAACAACACCTTGGATGGTGATAAAGATTTAAACAGTCCCAGAGTATTAACAGCTGAAGCAAAAAAGGAACTGACAATGATTGAGGAAAAATTACAACAGGCACATGTGGACAGTTTGAATCCAGAGCTCGATTGTATTCTCGTCATACTACCATCAAAAATTTCTCCTACAGGAATTTTAATGCAGAGAGATGATATTATTTTGGAATGGATCTTTTTACCACATAAACCAAGTAAGAAACTGAAAACTTATGTGGAAAAAGTCTCTGAGTTAATTATAAAAGGCAAGCTGAGACTTTGTCAACTAGCAGGCATAGACCCAGCAGAAATTATAGTGCCTTTCACTGCTGATGAACTAAAGAAATTATGGGAAGATAATGAACCATGGCAAAATGCTTGTGCTAAATTTTTGGGAGACATTAATAACAACTATCCAAAAAGCAAGAGGCTTAACTTCATAAAGAGAACTTCTTGGATTCTTCCTCGAATCGTCCGTGATGCTCCAATAACTGGAGCCCGTACATTCTATACTGATGCCAATAAATCAGGGAAGGCAGGTTACAAATCAGAAGACTTGGGTAATGTGGAACAAAGTCCGTATAATTCTGTCCAGAAGGCAGAATTATATGCCATTCTTATGGTGCTTAGGGATTTTAAAGAACCTATTAATATAGTTACAGATTCACAATACGCAGAAAGAGTTATTTTACATATTGAAACTGCTGAATTTATACCTGATGATACAGAACTAACCTCATTGTTTCTCCAGGTTCAAGATTTGATCAGGAACAGGCTTTGACCTATGTACATAACACACATCCGATCCCATACGGGTCTGCCAGGTCCTCTAGCACAAGGTAATGCAGAAATTGATCAATTATTGATTGGTAGTATGCTACAAGCCTCTGAATTTCATATAAAACATCATGTTAATAGCAAAGGTTTGAAGAAAGAGTTTTCAATTACATGGCAACAAGCTAAGGAGATTGTAAAGAAATGCCCTACTTGCCCTTTCTATAACCAAACACCACTGCCTGCAGGGACTAATCCAAATGGCACCCAAAGGAATGAAATCTGGCAGATGGATGTGTTCCACTTTGCAGAATTTGGCAAATTAAAATATGTTCATCACACCATTGACACTTATTCAGGCTTTCAGTGGGCAAATGCTTTAAGGTCAGAAAAAGCTGATTCAGTAATCACTCATTTATTAGAAGTCATGGCTATCATGGGTCTACCTACACAAATAAAGACAGATAATGGTCCTGCTTATGTCCCTAGGAAAATGAAACGGTTTTTTGATTATTACAGTATCAAGCATGTTACAGGTATACCATACAATCCTACAGGTCAAGCAGTCATAGAAAGATCAAATCGAACTATAAAAGATATGTTGAACAAACAGAAAGGGGTGGAAAACACCCCCAGAAATAGGTTACATAATGCTTTGTTAACCTTGAATTTTCTCAACGCTAATGAGAAGGGAACAACGGCTGCAGAAAGACATTGGATAATGGAAAAGTCTCCTGAACTAAATCAACCAGTTTATTTCAAGGATGTGCTGATCTCACAATGGAAGCCAGGAGATGTGTTACGTTGGGGAAGGGGTTTTGCTCTTATCTCCACAGGTGAGGAAAAATTGTGGATACCATGAAAATTAATAAAGGTTCAGTTTGAAGAAGAGAAGCCACTTGGAAAAGATAAATAACAATTCTTTCATAAGGATGGCGAGCATACTGATGGTAAGAAATACAGATAGGTTGGAGGCAGGGTTCTTTTCTTATCTCCACAGGAAAATACTCATCTTCAAAGAAATTGAGGGACCCTGAATATTTAATTACTGATGGATGGACACATTTTGTAAGTATTAATTCATATATATATATATATATATATATATATGTCTTTCTAAACATTTCTTTATAAATATATAGAGCTGGTTTTGAAGTTGGACTCTGGGTCAGTCCCTCTCCAATTCCAAGCCTGTTAGTAAGAGAAAAACCCAGAGTTTCTGGAGTTTCTGTCTCATGTCAAGATCCATGATATGAGACAGAAAGAAATATGAGTTTAGAAAACATTTTTGCTTTTCTTAATATCTATCATACTTTTCATTGAAGATATCTATCATGCCTTTCAGGGAATATATATATATATATATATATGTCTATATATGTATGTCTATATATGTCTATATGATTAATGTTTAAGTTTTTCACAATGAACAATAAGTTTTTCCTGAAGTGACATTTGAAGTTTCCAGGAAGAAGATGGGGCCCCACAACAACAACTCTACCTGGTTGATATGACGTCATGATACTGATAGCGCTACTACAAGACCTGTTTTGGATACCAGCTGCACAAGATGATCCCAACTTGGTTAGCTGAAATGGTGCACATCTTGTACAACATTCTGGCCAGACCTGCACAAAATACTCAGAGACTATTGGCAATTTTAAAAGACATTGATCTTGAAATTTAACCATCATTTTACTTTCACAGGATCCCCCAGAAAGAACGTCGCCCCCATGACAGCTGGAAGTAATTCTGGAGGGCGATGTCCCCTCTCCCAGTAAAATTTACCCCTGGGTTTAGGGACATCATTTAGGGGTTGGGAGGTTGGGGGAGGAATTTTATAAGCTCAGGGATCATTTTGAAAAAAAAAAAACAGGAAATGATGGGATAATAGATTTATAATTGTGAGTTACTGCTTTTAGACAAATATATTGGTATTGATTCTTGTATATTGATACAAAGTTAAATTATATTGACTATTGTATGCATGCATGTTTCTATCTCTGTTTAAAACATTTTTTATGTATTGACATATTTGTACAGTGTTTATATTTGGAGGTCATTATCCTCATTTGTTACACAGTTGTTTATTGCCTTAGTTTTTAGGTTAGATAGATATTGAGAATTACATAGATAAATAGTCATCTAAGTTTGTCATTTATAATCAGACTAATCAGGTTCTCTAGATATATAGAGATTATACTCAGTTTAGATAGATAATCTTCAACCTCTTCAAAGAGCTGTAGAAAATGGCCTTTAATCTAACTCAGAGTTTCGTGATAGTGAGACACAATTGCTCCTGGCAACACCGCTCTATTCCCGAGAGAATGTTGAGCACCAAAAACACTCCACCTGGAGCCTTTCTATTTGGCAGAACTGGCCTTTGGGCAAAGAAATGCCCATACCTCAACCACTGACAGAGATACAGAGCGTGCATCAATGGATAAAACAGGACTGTCATATCCTGCTAAGACAAGGTAAGATAGTTTTGAAAAGTTCCTTGCCTTTAACAATGGTATGTCAGTTATGTTAGGCCTTAGCCAAAGTTGGTTGACTCAACATTGCAAACGAGACTTTGGGTGATTGCCCAGGTAGTCAGTTGTCTCTGTCAATTCTTGCACATTTTGGATATATCTCGTTTGTTAAGTAATATTTATTCCCTTCTCAGATCTTTGACGGAGTTGAAGATTATATAATTGTAGTTACTCTCTACATTATTTAGACTCCTTGAGATAGAATGTTTAGCAAAACTTTTGTTCTCAATATTGTTTGTTATATTTATTATTTGTTATTATTGTATATAGTTGTGTTTAGTTTAGTTCTGTCTTATTTAGACAAAAAGGGGTGATATAGGAATAAGTCCCACCCCTAAGGGGGTGTGTTCGCCTCGGGCTAATGTTTGCCTATAAATTTGACAAGCGTGCTCCCAGCTGTCGCTTCTGCTTTCCTGGTCTCCGTGGGAACGGTGGTTCTGTAAGTCTATTTTTCCATTAAAGCTGTATATATATTTTTACAATCTGTCTGCATTTGCTTACGTTGTTACAATTTATTTTTTCTACTTGGAAATTAATTTATATTTGGTTTTTGCTGATTTTCTAAAATAAGAAGTGTGCATCCTCAGATTAGATAGCTTATGCTTTCCAGTGTTGCAAATTTTCCTTCAATCACTACCTTTATTGCAACTCAAATTCTTTGATGCATTTATTTTCATCCCATGCTCCTTAACATGATTTTAAAAACATTCTGTCAATACTCTTTAGACCTATATATTCTTTAGAAGTATGTTATGAACTCTCCAATATTTTATCAATTTCAGGTTCAATGCCATTATATTCTTAGACCATATATTTTATAATTTCTATTCCCCTAAATTTTATTTTATTAAAAATGTACAATGTCATATTTGCATATTTATTTTCCTGCTGATCTTGCTTTTTTTGTGTAAAGTATTCTATAATAGTCACTCCTAACTTAATAATTGATGGTAATTTTCAGCTACAGTTATAAGAATGGATTCTTTACCATGACTGATTTTAGCTAATGTTTGCCTTTTCAGTGTATAAACAGTAAGGATTGTTATAGCTTCTTGAGTAAATAACCCCTTATTTACTTATTTATTTACTTATTTATTGTGCTCCTTATTTATGATAATTTTCCTTGAACTCTGATCTGCTTTTTTGTAGATAGATGCAAACACTGATGCTATGGTTTTATGTTTGTTTGGTTTTTGATTTTTCAAGACAGAGTTTCTATGTAGCTTTGGAGCCTCTCCTGGAACTAGCTTTGTAGTCCAGGCTGGACTTGAACTCACAAAGATTCACCTGTCTCTGCCACCCAAGTGTGAGGATTAACGGCATGTGCTACCACTATGTTTTTTGGAATGATATTTTTTACCATTTCTTTATTTTCAATCTAATTTTATCTTTATATATAAGGTAACTTTCTTGTAGCCAACATACATTTGACATTGTTCAGTTTAATCTTTTCTTTCCCCTTTCATTACTTAAATCTTGGTTGGTATATTTAGGCCACTTCTGGCATTTACGATTTCATTTTTTTTCTCTCCAGCAATTAATAATATCACTTTTATACTTTTAGTTCCAAAGATATTGATGAAAAGCCATACTTCTTTTTGTTTTACTTGCCTTGGTGTGTCTTTTTGTTCTTTTTCTATAAATGAAGTTTTTTTGTACATGGGACTGTAGATTGAATGTTTCTTGTTTCCTTTTAATACGCTATGTCTTTTAATTCTTATACATCTCTGCTTACAGTACCCTTTTAATTTTGCTTGTTATCTACTTTTTCCATTATAATCCTTAGAGTATTAATCATATATATTTTACTTCCTACTCTAATAATTCCAATTTATTGTATATATGAATTTGCCATTAGTGCTTTATTTATTGCTTCAAACAATATTTTGTCTCCCGGTATGCTTTGCTGGGTTGTATTTAGAGTTGTTTATAATGTATTAGTAGTAATTAAGTTAATTAGATGATTAGTGTGAAGTATTGTAATTTTCCTTCTTGGAAGGCCGTGTTTAGTGAGCTATATAGAGGTAATAGAGGCCTCTAATGATATTTAGTTTTATGTTCCTTTTTTTTCTTAGCTATGCAGTTCTTTTTGAAGTGATGTTCTGTTATTAAAGAGGACACCTCTTGGTATGTTAGAAAGGTGTGAGGTGAGGAGAAGCATTGTAGAACCCTATGATTGGGCTTGAGAGTCTCAGTGAGCCTCTGACACTGGCTAATTCTCAAAGGCTTCTCGAGGGTTTCTTTTTTTTTCCCTTTAAATGAAAGTCAGGTGGGTGTGCCATGTCATCTTTCACTTCTCTATCTGGAAGAAGGGTCTGTAATTTCCTATTCTCCTTCCTGAGGAATCATTTTGGCTGTACTAAAATATGTGACACACAGGCTCTGATGAACAGCTTCTTTTCCAGCAGGCTTTATTTTGAAGAACAGAATACACATTCATCACAGTAGCCTTTGAAAATTCTCTCTCTGCTTTTACTACAAAGACATCTTTATCCAATATTCAATCTACATTGTGAAAAAATATCAGAATTCTTGGAGTTAAAACTGACATTAGTATATGGACCACTATATGCTGAGCAACACTTGGTGTAGGAGGTCCTTCTGCATTTGTGTTGATTTCATTGGTTGAATAAAGAAGCTGCCTTGGCCTTTTGATAGGGCAGCCCTTAGGTGAGTGGAGTAGACAGAACAGAATGCTGGGAGGAAGAAGGCAAGCAGAGAGCCACCGACCATGAAGCTGCCAGGTCAGACATGCTGAATCTTTCCTGGTAAGCCACGGCCTCATGGTGACATACAAATTATTAGAAATGGGTTGAATCAAGATGTGAGAGTTAGCCAATAAGAGGATAGAGCTAATGGGCCAGGCCGTACTTAGATGAATACAGTTTCTGTGTAATTATTTTGGGCATAAGCTAGTCAGGTGGCCAGGACAACAAGCACAACAAGCAGTCCACCAGTCCGCGTGTAAGCCAGTCAGGTGGCAGGAAGCAGCCTGCCGCTATTCTTTACAACAAACACTGAATCTCTTAACTCTCAAACTAGCCTGTAATCAGGGCCAAACATTTACCCTGATGTTGCCAGTAACAGTGACCTGTCTTTTTTTTTTTTTTTTTTTTTTTTTTTTTGCCCTCTGTCACAGATGGTTGTGATTCTCTCTGCCTTTAATATATTTGTCAAAGTTTCATGGTCCATAGTTTTCCTGTGATCTTGCTTCTCTCTGATCGTAGGGGGAAATTGCTGATTTTGAGTTTATTAGCACATTTCTTTGAGTGACAACCTCTATCTATTTATTTAATTTTGTATGGAAATTAAAAGCCACCATAAAATTCACTTGTAAATTTACTCTGTTGTCAGGATTGGTTTGTTATTGTGTAGTAGATTGTTTCATTTTGTTCACAAAATATCAACAGTTTTTGAACACAAACTGCAATTATGTTATATTTACCTCTCCAAAGATTATTTACAACATGGTAGCTCTATACTTTAACACAAGCCTGACAGCAAGAATTAGTTGGAGACAACACGATATCTTTCATAATATACGTTGTTTAGAAACTGTTGTTCTGCATTTAGTATATAATATGTTAGTATCAAATGATAGACCATTAGCTTTGTCATTATCTATTTCTTGTAATCAAACTAACTTCTTTGGGACAGAAGGTTACATGTCCTGACCACCACCAGGTGGTTAGGATCTTTGAGGGTTTATAGCATACTTTCAGTCATATTTTGTCTTTCAAACTTTTATGTATTTCTAGACCTATACATTTCAAAAGACAATTACCATTTCAAAAATTCTTCTCAGCCCATGTTACTTTGCAATAACTGGTAAATATTCAAATATTGTTATCTCAACCACGTGCACCTGATGATGAGGCTCTTAAGAAATAGGTGTTAAGTCTCTGCTCACTTGGAAAATCATACCTTTGTCTGTGACTCTGAAACAAGAATGGAATCAAATTCTCTAGGATAATTGTTATAAATATGCTTCTATGTATAGAGATGTAATCGGAGCTATAAAACTTAATTAAACCACATTAAGTTTTAAACAATTTTTGAGAATTTCTTATTTGAATGTTGTATTTCTATAATTTCTCCCTCCATTTCTTCCATCTAATCCCAATTAGTTTCTACCACTCCTAATATTTATGGCCTGTTATTCTTAAGCATTATTGTTTATGTATATGCATATATCTATAAATTGATAAGTACAATCTACTGAGTTGATTCAGTGTGTGTGTGTGTGTGTGTGTGTGTGTGTGTGTGTCTGACTACTTAGGATTGGACAATTTATCAGAGGGATAATCCTTGGAAAATACTAATTCTCTCTCATTAAGTACTGATTAATAACTTGTAGCCCATCATCTAGGCATAGAGCCTTATGAGATCACCCCTATACATTGAGCATGTTGGCAAGTCAATTGGTATTGTTATTTTGCAAGTTCATGTGTAGGCAACCAAATAGTTGGTATTTCATTATTGTAGTGTCCCTGCAATATATAGAGACACTCTCCCTAGTCCTCTAGGTCTTACAATATTTTCACACTCTCTCCTGTGATGTTCACTGAGTCTTCTTAAAGGTAGGGATGATGTTGTAGGTGGATATAATGTGGCTGAGGACTTACTTTATAGTCAGTTGTTCTCTTTGATTTGAACGATTGTGACCTTTGGTAAAAGATGTTTCTTTGGTGAGGGAAGAAAGCTACACTTACTTCTAAAGACTTTGGAATCTTTTTGTTGTTATTTTTGTGACAGGGAATTTTTGTGTAATTCTGGCTGTCCTGGAACTAGGTCTGTAGACCAGTCTGGCCTCAAACTCACAGAGATCCACCTGCCTCTGCCTCCTGAGTTTTGGGATTAAAAGAATGCACCTCCACTGAATCTGGAATCTTAATGAGCAAAGACTGCGATATCCTAGATAAAATGTCAAGGCCTGACTATTAGCATTGTACCTACTGGCTCCATTGACCGGGGTATGAGCTCCACACTCTCTGTCTTCTGTCACTTTTAGTGGAATGTAGCACAAGCTTGCAAGAAAATCTGTAAAGAAATCAGTGACCAACTTTCATTTGTTCCTGTTATCAAGGATAATATGTATTTTTCCAAAAATTATCACAATGCTTAGAGTAAAACATGAGCCAGTAAGCATTGCTACTGGCAGAATAATTCTTTCCCTCTGAACTCAGGTTGAAATGCCAGCCCCTGATTTAATGGAGTCAAATGGAAAGTGTTTTGAAAGCATTCACGTCTTGAGTACCTAGTTCTCATCAATAAAACTAATGTATAAAAGAACACAAGAGAGGGGGTTTTCTAACTCTCTCCTGACATATGGGGATGGCCTGAGAACAGATTCTTCACAAATTGAATCAGTGATTTCAACCTACATGGGAAGTAAGAGAGGTCTATGGTTCTTTGATATCATACTTGTCGTCCTCCTAAAATAATATTGTTTGAATTTTAAACCATCCATTTTTATCTAATTTATTAAGATTAAATTTCTCCTAAATTATGGAATAAGCTTCTTAATTTGAAACTATAGATATTTTTACATAACAGCAAACTGAAAAAAATTAAAAGTAAGGATTGAACATCTTTTATTTATATCCATTTCTGAACAAAATAACTTTGCTGTTATATTATTTTAATTTACAGCAAAAGACTATCTACATCACTTTTAAATACAAAATCACATCAAATATTTGACAATTAGGTTTTTGAAAACTCCTTAGCCCTTACTCTTAAATAATACTAGTAATGAGTGTGTACTTAATCGGGTGATGAATATAATATGACCAGATGCTATTTGTATTGGCTAGATTTTTGCCAATGTGGTATAAGTTAGAGTCATTTGGAAAGATGGTACTGCAAATGAGGAAGTGCCGCCATCATATTGGTATATGGGCAAGCCTGTGGTATGATTTTTTTAAACAATTCTTTATTTTACATATCATTCCCTGTTCCCTCTCCCTCCCGCTCCCTGCTCCCGCACCTTACCCCAACTGCTCCTCAGAGAGGATAAGGCCTCCCATAGGGAGTCAACAAAGTTTGTCATATCACTTGAGGCAGGACCAAAGCCCTACCCCCTATATCTAAGCTGAGCAAGGTATCCTTTCTTAGGGAGTGGGCACCAAAAAGCCAGTTTATGCACTAGGGATAAATACAGTCACACTGACCATGGCCCCACAAAGTGCCCAAGCCATACAACTGTCACTGACATTCAGAGGGTCTACTTTGGTATTCTTAAGGAAGATTTCCAAATTTTGTGTTCAGTTATTTCCTACTGTATTCACACATGTTAAACATAGTTTTTAGCACATTACTGGAAAATGTATAATTCAAATACGATCCAATTGTGTGCTTTTATACTGTTTCTCTGTTTTCATTGTTCTATCTTTCTTAGAATTTTTATAAGACAGACCTTCTTCGCTGTATCATTTCTAGATTACAAGTCAGTGACTGGTTTTATGGTGGAACTTGGCATTCAGAGTCCTTATTAACTGATTTTTTTAAAAATAGGGTATACAGTAAAAGCTACTTTCCTTGCCTCAAGTTGTTTTCATGAGTTTGTTCATGGTGGAGAGGGTGATCATTATGAAATGGAGAATAATGTGCATGCCAGTTATTGCCTGGGAGAAGGCTGGGAAACTGAATTTCTCTCACAGAAAGAAGTTGTGTACCTTTCATATTCTGTGGACTACTCAGTCACTAATATCTGAAAAAAAAATTCCTGATATCCGTCAGTATAGAAAACGGGACAAAAATAGGATCTGTTTTATGTTGTGATGTTTGTGGTCCCTTCAGTTTCCATCTCATGCAGAACTCCCTTTCTTTTGACTAAAGAGCCTCTTGAAACCCTGGGATCTCTGAGCTTTGACCGATTGTATCTTTTACCAAGAATGGGTCAGGGGTCTAGTCTAGATGTGGGTGAGGAACCTGAACAAAAAGCATACTCCTAAACAGAGATAATGAGTTGTCACCAATCATTATTTTCTTTGTGTATTATTCAGGCTTCGTTTCCGTACATTTCCTGTTCAGAAAATATTACCATCTTACAAGGATGAACAGGACTCAGTGATGATGTGAGACCCTGCACTTGTGAACGTAAGTGTATTATTGAATAAGTTAGAGCAGGGACTATAATACTTTGACTCTTTTCATCATCATTTGTATCCTATGGTCTCCTCTTATTGTATTGATCTAGTAAAAACTTCATGTACTATGTTCATCAGGAATGGAGAGAGTTAACTCCTTTTTAAAATGCTGATTTTGATGGAAATACGTTGAGTTTTCTTTGGTAAGACACCCCTCTCTTCCTCTTTCTCCCTCCTTCCTTTTCTCCTCCTTTTCTCTCCCTTGCTTACTTCCAATCCAACCGTTGGGCTTGTGAAAGACAGCACTAACACTGAGCTACATCCTAAGCCATTCTTCTTGTTTCCAATCCTTCCTTCATATTTGAAATGGTTTTATTATTTTGAATTTAATTTTTATATAAATCAGTTGTACCATTTTCCCAGGATTAATCAGACACAGTGATGATAACGGATAAATTAATAGCATGAAGAGAAATAAAAAAGAAAATGGCAAACATTTTCCACAGAATAAAGTGTAGGAAAGGTGTGGAGAAAATGTAATAGTAGATAATGTGAGGCTTGCTGTGTGTTCACATGCAAATCAGAGTGAAATGCAGAAGAGTTATAGAATTTACTCATTTCCAAAATAAAGGAGCAACAAAGCTGATTTTCTGATGTTGAATGGGTAAGGCACAAAAATAAAGTACAGATAAAAGGCCTTGAAGCTCTAAAATTATAGTCAATTGTCTAAGAACAACAAATAATATAAGATTTTCAGAAGGGTTATAAAAATGACAGATTGTATATTACAATAATGCCAAATAATGCCAGCTGTTAACACAGCAGGAATGTGAACCTGTTTAAATGTAAGGTAGGGATGTGGAAATTTTCTAGGTAAGATCATATACTGCAAGTACAAATCTGTGAAAGAAATCAGGATAATATATAACAGTCTCAGTTCCTGCAAGATGAATAAAACTACACACAAATTTATTCACTAGAAGAAAAGGTGAATGATACATAAACCAGTGCTTGGTTTCACCCTGCCTGTGTTCTTAATTAGGAACCCTTGGGGAATTGACCCCTCACCCCACAGCTACTTGCATTGTAGAAACAAGTAGCTGAATGACCAAGGATTGAGCCTATGAGTAGAATTGCATCTAATAAGATGTAACTTAAAGTAATATGTAAATTAAATGGAATTAAGTTTAGCAAATACTGATATTGAGTGAGTTATAGCTATCATATAATTGTTGTATTATTTATTTTGGAAATTTCATTAATTTTGAGAATATTCATTTATATCTTTTGTTTATTGCTTCATTTATTTATTTATTTATTTTAGCTATTGAGATTGGCATTTATTAGTTGTATTAACCTTTGAAGCACATATGTGGTAAAATAGTCTGTTTCTGTGTCTGCACAGGCTGCCCTTGGGTTTCTTTTTTTTTAATTTATTTATTTATTAAAGATTTCTGTCTCTTCCCCGCCACCGCCTCCCATTTCCTTTCCCCTTCCCCAATTAAGTACCCCCCTCCTCAGCCCAAAGAGCAGATACCATCTTACACCTGTCAGAATGGCTAAAATAAAAAACACCAATGATAGCTTTTGTTGGAGAGGTTGTGGAGAAAGGGGTACACTCATCCATTGCTGGTGGGAATGCAAACTTGTGCAACCACTTTGAAAAGCAGTGTGGCGGTTTCTCAGGAAATTCGGGATCAACTTACCCCTGGACCCAGCAATACCACTCTTGGGAATATACCCAAGAGAGGCCTTATCATACAACAAAAATATATGCTCTACGATGTTCATAGCAGCATTGTTTGTAATAGCCAGAACCTGGAAACAACCTAGATGCCCTTCAATGGAAGAATGGATGAAGAAAGTATGGAATATATACATATTAGAGTACTACTCAGCAGTAAAATCAAGGGCTTCTTGAATTTTGCATGCAAATGGATGGAAATAGAAAACACTATCCTGAGTGAGGTAAGCCAGACCCAAAAGGAGGAGCATGGGATGTACTCACCCATATTTGGTTTCTAGCCATAAACAAAGGACATTGAGCCTATAATTAGTTATCCTAGAGAAGCTAAATAAGGAGAACCCAAAGAAATACATATAGGCATCCTCCTGAATATTAACCTTCATCAGGCGATGAAAGGAGACAGAGACAGAGACCCACATTGGAGCACCGGACAGAAATCTCAAGGTCCAAATCAGGAGCAGAAGGAGAGAGAGCACGAGCAAGGTACTCAGGACCGCGAGGGGTGCACCCACACACTTAGACAATGGGGATGTTGTATTGGGAACTCACCAAGGCCAGCTGGCCTGGGTCTGAAAAAGCCTGGGATAAAACCGGACTCTCTGAACATAGCGGACAATGAGGACTACTGAGAACTCAAGAACAATGGCAATGGGTTTCTGATCCTACTGCACGTACTGGCTTTGTGGGAGCCTAGGCAGTTTGGATGCTCACCTTACTAGATATGGATGGAGGTGGGGGTTCCTTGGACTATTGCTTTATTTTTTAAAGACTATGTAATTGATAATATGTAATATATTATGACTACTTTTTTAATGAATTTATTTATTTACGTATTTTACATCACAGCCACAGTTTCCCCTCCCTCCTCTCCTGCCAGTCCCTCCCACCCACTCCATCTGTGCTCACCCTCCTTCAATTCCCTCTCACTTTGTTTCTGTTTAAGAAAGGGCAGGTCTCCCATGAGTATCCATAAAACATGACATTTCAAGTCGCAGTAACACTAAGGACCTACCCTTATAATAAGGCTGGGCAAGGTGAACTAGTATGAGGAGTTGAATATATTTGCATTGACTTTGTTGAACTCCTAGACAAAAACCATCCATGAGGGCAAAGATTCTCTTGAAAAAAATTCAGGAACTGGCTCTTTGCACTTGCTGCTTACCACCTTTAATATGGCAGTCTGCACATAAAAAAAAACTTTCTTCTTATGTTTCTCTAAGAAACTGTACCAAGGCACTGTCCTTTCTGATGTGGGCTGTTAGTGTAGGTTGAGTGTAGGCTGTTGACTGGGAGAAACCTAAATATTTTCCTCAGCACCCTTCTCAGAAACCTGGGTACCTACATGAGGACCACCAGTACCTATTTCACAATTTAGCTTGAAACACCAGTATCAGGAAAGCAATAGACGCAGATTCCCAAGGTTCTTGGGAAGTCAGGTATTGAGAGATCTAAGTGGACCACCTTGCCCAAAAGGAAGGAACTCTGCTTCTTTCTCAGCAGCAGCCTGAGCACCATGGAAATTTAGGCCCTTCGGACATATCTGTTAAGGTTTGGTCCAGAAGCATCCCTTACTATTTTGTGCCCTGATCGTGATACCTGGGCTAAGGGACAGCAGTGGGCAAGAATGTTGCCAGAAGAACTGGCAAGGCAGGAATATGGAACAAGGATAATTAAGATATGTAAGGAAGATACCATCAGCAGGGAGAAAACACGTCTGCCTAAGCAGAACACTGTCCTGATTTCCTTGCGGGCACCTTTCCAGGAAAGCCCTAAGTTTCTGTTCTGTTCAATCTGTTTTGTAAGAACTCTGTGAGGAAGTTATGTCTTATAAAGTTTCTGCATGCCCTTCCTGTTCTGGGATTTCTGAGGTGAGAATAAGTAATTTACTGGGGCCCCCTATAACTTCTGGTTTTATCTTCCTGGCTATCATATGTATTTTTGACAAGGTCCAGATCTCTGTTTCCTTCTGTTATTCTGACATTATTAATAACACTATAGTTTTCCCAGGTAGGCCTCAGGAGGAAGTAAATTAGCATTTTAGACCTACCCTGTCATTTGAGGGAATCCCTAGTCCTAACAAAGCCTACTACTGACAAGGGGGGGGGATATTTAAAGGTCATTGCTATTACTTCTATTGTCCCTCTGTGGTCAAATAGCTTTTTCTCTGGACTTTGGTCCTCACCTGAGGATGTCAATTCACCTTAGAACAAAGATCTTACCCCCCTGTTTTCCGGAGGACTAAGTGAGTGAATAATTCAGTCTTTACTCCTTTCACTACGCACCTTTTACACTCAGAGGGTTATTGAGTCCTTGGCCTCCGCCTAGTTGTAAAGCACAGATTTCCTTTATTACTTATACCATGGGCCTGCCTCAACCTCAAAAGGCCCCATATCTCTCTCCAACCGCCTAAGTCGACGAGCCTCCCACCAAGACCATTAGTATCTAAGACACACTGCAAAAGTGAATTTACTGGAGGCCCTGCCACTTCTAGGAACCTGGGTGACATGAGTAAGGCCCTATATAGCCAATTTTTCATGGAAACAGTGTGTTGTGATTTGGGGTATCAGTTATATCCAGATCTCATCAAGTTTTTGGTTTTTTGGTTTTGTTTTTTAGTTTCTTGTTTGTGCTCAGCTAACTCAGTTGTACTGCTTTGAGGCCTGACTGACATTCAAGCTATAGTCATCAACTCTTGAGGCTAGTGATAAGAAGTATTTGTGTGCTTCATCTGGCCACTTGTAAGTGAGCTAGTTCCTGTAAATGAGTCATGGTGTAAGGGTGTGGAAAGTTCTGTAATTTGGATTGTGAATCTCGCCCTCACCTTAGTTTCCTATACTTACTATGGTGCAGACTATAAATACAAGTTTTTATGAAATGTACTTGTCCTGTTCTTCCAGGCATGACCTTCAGCAGCCCCAAGGAGAAAATGAGGGGTGGGGATTCCTTAGCCTGAAAACCACGTCTCTGGATAATATATGGACAGATATAAGTGTATGCTTAAATTTCAATAGAGGTTGGGTATGCAAAATAACTCAGCCCACAAAAGTACTTTCTATACAAGCCTGACAACCTGAGTTTGATATCCAGATCACATGCAGGAAGGTTTGCACGTGCAACACTCTCTCTCTCTCTCTCTCTCTCTCTCTCTCTCTCTCTCTCTCTCTCTCTCTCTCTCTCTCTTTCTAAATAAAAACTGGAAAAATATTTCCAGGGTAAATGTCTATATTGATTAGGTAGGTGTTAAAACAATGACATTTGCTATTCCTTTTCATCATTCTAATTATATTCTGGTAAGATGATTATAAATTCATTATATATCCTCTTCAGTTTAGCACGTTTTAGGTGGTTTGTTACAATATCTTGACTCATAATTACTTAACTTACTCAAATATTTGTGCTGTTTTAATATGATCCCTTGATAGGATGGGTGGAGTTTCTACTTCAAGTTCCTTTAGTGAGGAAGTAAAAACGGGTTGTTAGAAGGCACAGCAGAAGAACAGAGGCAAAACTGTCAACTTGTCCTCTAGCCAATTCCATCACCGGTTTCTGTTGTGGACTACAGCATAACTTCTGGTTCACGACATTTTCACGCTCAAGTTCTAGTTTTACACAGATTTAGAGAATTTTGTCCTCCTGATAATATTGTTTTTTTATGTTACGTACTCCATAGTTGATTCCAATTATGGGAACAGAAGACTAAGTTTGGTTGTCATCTTCATGGTTTTGTGTAAGACAATATACATATGAATAATATAAAATTAATTATGTTGTCCTACTCCTGGGCTTGGGAGCCTGTTCATTTACTATCAAGACAATTGTTACCCTGGCTATTCTCTCTATATATATTACTTTATATAATTTTTTAAAAATCGTGTTAAGGCCACAGATTGAGTATCTGAAGAATTTGGCTGACTCAATGAGAGGTCGTAACAGCCAATTAGATTTATTTTCAAAATTAAATAACCATATCCCTTGAGATTTAATAAAAAAGAATTTGTTTTAAATATTAAGGACACAGCTCTGATAAACCAAATGAAGAAACATTTAGATCTAGAGATAATCTAGAATACAATAACAAAACTGTCTAGATTTAATTTTATTTTAATATTAAGATAGACTTAAAAAACATTACATATGAATGGTTAGCCATTCTCACTAGAAAACTCAACATTCTTTTATAAATATAGGAGTTATTTTAAAGTAACAAAATATCAGTTAATGGCAAATTATTGAAAAATGTCAGTTGATGCCTTGATGAGATTGTTCATTGCTTAGTCCTTTACATTTTCTTTCAAACCCATTTTCACACCACAGAAAGAACAAAAGTATCAAGAGTGGACTTATATGTAGCCAGGTAAAATTAACATAACAGAATTTGGCTTAGTCATGTTACCAAAAATAGCCCAACTTAATGTTGTTAGGATATAAGCTATATGAAAGTCTGAAAATTTCAGAATTTCTACATTGTTATGTCAGATAGCATAGGGGTATCAAAATATCCATTTGTCAAAGATGACTAAAAGGTGTCATGAACTATAATCCAGTAAATTTTTAACATGTGTATTCAAATTTCTAGTTCAACAGTGGGTCAATGATTATAACATATTCAAGCAAAGCAAGATATTTGTCAACTATAATTTTACAGAAATAGTTTCTGGTATATATATTCAAAGAATAGTAGCAGAGTGATTTTTACATATTTTACTGTTTGATATTATATTTTAAAATAACATTGTTCTGATCTTTGTATTTTAGCCCAGCCCCAGATGTCACCATGTCCACAAATGGCAGTTCCAGCCACTCAGATTGTCATGGCCCCCGCAGCAACATGGCCCTCAGGTACCGACATGGTCCCAGGTAGTGGTGTAGACCCCTTGCCTCAGCATGGCTTT